>NW_027441818.1:92500-190000 GCF_048569485.1 Anomaloglossus baeobatrachus | reverse complement strand
AGTAAAACACCTAGAAAACACCCTCAAAGGTGTCCAAAAGGTGATAAACAACTCACAACACAACACAAACACATGGGAAAGTGACAAGGACATGTACTCATGCGAAAACAAAACAGCTGGAAAAGGAAAAACAGGAGGACACATCGATGCCATTACTGTGCAACTTGAGCCCTGCTCATTTTAGGCTTCCAATCTGGATAAATTGCCTGAGATTGCCACGTACGCCTTGGGGATCTTGTCGTGTCCTGCAGCCAGCGTTCTCTCGGAACCTGTCTTCAGTGCTGCTGGGGGTCTGCTGGCAGATAAGCACACGCGTCTGTCCACTGACAATGTGGACATGGCTCTCAGAGGACTTTTCTTCCCCTGGGTCAGCCAGGGGAGGCGAAAGGCACGCGTATTTTTGATAGTGCTTCATGCAAAGCATCTTTTTCTTTTTCAAAAGGGGGGTCAACTGATGCCAGTCAAGTGGGGTGTGTGTGGCCCAGTTAGTGGCAACGAGGGAGACTGTGGTTGGAGTCCCCTCGCTGTGTTTCGAAAAGAACCAAGATGAACAAGTCATGGCTCTCAGAGGACTTTTCTTCCCCTGGGTCAGCCAGGGGACGGGAAAGGCACGCGTATTTTTGAGAGTGCTTCATGCAAAGCATCTTTTTCTTTTTCAAAAGGGGGCTCAACCGATGCCAGTCAAGTGGGGTGTGTGTGGCCCAGTTAGTGGCAACGAGGGAGACTGTGGTTGGAGTCCCCTCGCTGTGTTTCGAAAAGAACCAAGATGAACAAGTCATGTCTCTCAGAAGACTTTTCTTCCCCTGGGTCAGCCAGGGGACGGGAAAGGCACGCGTATTTTTGAGAGTGCTTCATGCAAAGCATCTTTTTCTTTTTCAAAAGGGGGCTCAACCGATGCCAGTCAAGTGGGGTGTGTGTGACCCAGTTAGTGGCAACGAGGGAGACTGTGGTTGGAGTCCCCTCGCTGTGTTTCTAAAAGAACCAAGATGAACAAGTCATGGCTCTCAGAAGACTTTTCTTCCCCTGGGTCAGCCAGGGGACGGGAAAGGCACGCGTATTTTTGAGAGTGCTTCATGCAAAGCATCTTTTTCTTTTTCAAAAGGGGGCTCAACCGATGCCAGTCAAGTGGGGTGTGTGTGGCCCAGTTAGTGGCAACGAGGGAGACTGTGGTTGGAGTCCCCTCGCTGTGTTTCGAAAAGAACCAAGATGAACAAGTCATGTCTCTCAGAAGACTTTTCTTCCCCTGGGTCAGCCAGGGGACGGGAAAGGCACGCGTATTTTTGAGAGTGCTTCATGCAAAGCATCTTTTTCTTTTTCAAAAGGGGGCTCAACCGATGCCAGTCAAGTGGGGTGTGTGTGTGGCCCAGTTAGTGGCAACGAGGGAGACTGTGGTTGGAGTCCCCTCGCTGTGTTTCTAAAATAACCAAGATGAACAAGTCATGGCTCTCAGAGGACTTTTCTTCCCCTGGGTCAGCCAGGGGACGGGAAAGGCACGCGTATTTTTGAGAGTGCTTCATGCAAAGCATCTTTTTCAAAAGGGGGCTCAACCGATGCCAGTCAAGTGGGGTGTGTGTGGCCCAGTTAGTGGCAACGAGGGAGACTGTGGTTGGAGTCCCCTCGCTGTGTTTCTAAAATAACCAAGATGAACAAGTCATGGCTCTCAGAGGACTTTTCTTCCCCTGGGTCAGCCAGGGGACGGGAAAGGCACGCGTATTTTTGAGAGTGCTTCATGCAAAGCATCTTTTTCTTTTTCAAAAGGGGGCTCAACCGATGCCAGTCAAGTGGGGTGTGTGTGGCCCAGTTAGTGGCAACGAGGGAGACTGTGGTTGGAGTCCCCTCGCTGTGTTTTACATGCTTTTAGAAGGGCATGACATGGCTTGGAGGTTGACTTTCATCATATGCAAACTGTTGGCTACCAAAATGCTGCCTTTCCAACAACTGTGGTTATAGGCAATGAGGAACATACTGATGAAGATGAGACGCAGATACCCGATTGGGATGACAACTTAAATATTCGGTCAGGGCAAGAAGAAACTCGGTCTGAGGGGGAGGGGAGTGCAAACACAACAATTGATGATGAAGTTCTAGATCCCACCTACTGTCAACCCACAGTCAGACACTCGAGGAGGTCAACAGAGGCGGTGGAGGAGGATGCAACCGACGTCGAAGTAACCTGGCGCCTTCCTGGACACAGTCGGAGCACTGGTAGCACGTCTACAACTGCATCCTCAGCCACCACTCTGCCTCTGAGCATTATTCGGGGTGGATCAACAGGTCGCATGGCCTCTAAGCCTTGCCTAGCCTGGTCCTTTTTTGACATAAAAAAAGATCGGCCAAATTATGTGATCTGTAACATTTGGCATGGTTATCTTAGTAGAGGTCAAAACCTCAGCAGTTTGACAACTTCTTCCATGAATCGTCACATGAATAAATATCATATGGCCTGGTGGGAAGCTCACCGTGCTGCAATGCGGCCTAGTGGAGCCAACCATCCACCGCCTGCCCCTTCCAGGGCATCCGCGCGCTCGTCATCTTCTAGGACTGTGGGGACAGCTGTCACACCTGTTTTTCCACCCACAACTTCCACCACTGTAACCGCAACAGGCAGTTTGCTTGGTAGGTCGTCAGTTGGTTTGGAAGGGGAAACAAGTGAGTGTGTACAGCTCTCTCAGACATCGATAGCACCAACTTTGGATGAAGGCAACATCATGTCTCCGCCTGCACTTTCCTCACAAAGCTGCATTTTTCCAGGGACACCCTACTCAACACCGTCTACACACAGCAGCCAGATCTCTGTCCCTCAGATGTGGTCAAATAAAAGGCCACTTACTGCGACCCATGACAAAGCTAAGTGGTTGACTCTATCCCTCTGTAAGCTGTTGGCTACCAAAATGCTGCCTTTACGCGTAGTGGACATACAGGATTTTACAGACCTTATGTCTGTCGCTGTGCCCCAGTACCAGATGCCCAATCACCACTGCTTCTCCAAGAAAAGCATGCCCGCGCTACACCAGCATGTCGCACACAACATCACCACTTCCTTGAGAAAATCTGTGTGCGACAGGGTGCATTTCAACACAGATACTTGGACCAGTAAGCATAGACAGGGTCATTACATGTCACTGACTGGGCACTGGCAAACTATGGTGAGAGATGGAGAAGGGTCTGCTGTACAAGTCTTGCCGTCCCCACGAGTTGTTTCAATCCTTGTTCTGTATGTAGAAGTTAATACACTGCTTCTGCCTCTTCAACCTCGTGTGGGTCCTCTACCTTGGCGCAAACCCTGTGTGGTCAGGCCACCCTTCCTTGCAACTGCGCACAAGGACTACCACACACCTCCTTACTATGCTGGCAGCAGAGCTCAATGCCATCAGGCGGTCAAAGTTTTACTTTGAAATGTATGGGAAATGTGAGTCACACCGCTATTACAGAGAATAGTAGTCAGGCAGGGTCAAAACATTAATTGAGGAACAGGAACAGAATGGGACGGCCAGGACTTAATCAGAAAACAAGCAGAGGTGAAATGCGTATCGGCCAACAAGGTACATAAACAGCAAGCAGGAAAAGTAGTCAGGTAACAAGCACACAAAATCATACAACTGAACTGGGGGTAAAATTAACCAGAGGTTCATAGCTATGTCTGGCAGTGGTCTGCAGACAGGATGGGCATAAAAAAGGGTGTGGTGTCTTCCCATTGGTTGTAGCTGAATGATGGTATTTCATCTGTGAGATACCCACCAGCTACATTCTTCCAGAGATTCTGCATCTGTCAAGGTAATGCAGCCCAGTGGGTGAGCATAACCTGCGTCCACCTGCGCCGCTGGCATCGACTACTCTCCCATCATCAGCACTATTCATGAAAGGAACACGTTGTCACCTGGCGACCGGAGTACAAATTGACGGAGCGGACTCCGTTGGTGACTTAACAGCCGTGTGCGGCAATGATGCAAACCTGGCTGCGGGCCATCCTCAGGGCAATGTGACACACGTGCCTTTTATGGCTCACGTGTTGAACCGAATTCTCCAGCAATTTTTAAAACACCATCACGGCCTACATGGCCTTGTGCAGCGGGCACGCTCGCTATGTGCTCACTTCCATCGTGCGGACACAGCAGCTCAACAACTTTCATCACTCCGGAAGTCTTAGGGTCTGGCAGTTAAACGCCGGAAATGCGATGTTCCGACACGCAGGAATTGGAATCTGCACATGTTGCAGCGTGTGTGGCAGCACCGCAGAGCCCTGCTGAAATACGGTAAGACATATAGCCTGGGATAACTTGATCCAGAGGTGGTGCAGATCACGCTGCTGGAGTGGTGTCAGATCAAGGACCTATGCACCCTGCTACACAGTTTTGAAATGTCGACGAAGATGTTTAGCACTGGCAATGTCATTCTCAGCGTGACAATTCTGGTCATCTACATGATGGAGCACACTGTAATTATTATTCGAAGTCAGGTGTTGGGACAAGAGGAAGGGGAGGAAGTACAGGAGGAGTCATATGCGGAAGGGATAACAAGATCTACGAGGTCCAGATGGTCAGCGGCACCTATGCGGCAGTCATGGTGAGGGAGAGGGATTAACAAGGGCGCATAGTATCAGCAAAAAGTGTTGATGAAAGTGCAGGAGCCCATGAAGAAATGGAGGACGAACTGGCGATGGGCATGGAAGACTCAGCAGATGAGTGAGAGCTTGCTCACATTTCGGTTGTGCGAGGTTGTGGGTAGAGGGCAGAGGAAGAATGCACGATTCTCACCTCTCTGCCACCAACACACCAAGGACTTGGTCCTCCTGGATGCACAAGACACATGAGCGCCTTCTTGCTGCACTACCTACATGACCCTCGGATTGTATGAATTTGAAGTAATCCTGAATACTGGGTTGCCACACTGTTAGATCCCCGGTACAAGACAAAATTTGGCGAACTAATTCCTGCCATAGAAATAGACGCACGTATACAGGAGTATCTGCAGAATGTGGTACGCAATCTTAGATCTACTTTTCCACTAAACACCAGTGCTGCACAGAGTGAATCTCAACGCTTTGTCATGGATAGGAGGAAATGGTCTTTTAGTTGTCCACATCGGAGGGACCGAGGGCTGGCTGCTGTGCTGAGATGGCGTTGAGTACGGTGTCCCTGCACAGTTGCACTTTTGGTCATATCCCAAAATGAGTTGAAAAAGGACAGATGCTGTTGGAAAGGGGAACAGGTGTGTTGGAAAGGGGAAAAAAAATTTTGGTCCGTGGATTTGGTGGTTAAGCAACTGTAACATTTGCTGAAGAAACAACATCTGTTACAGTGGGACTGGCAGATTTGGATAAAGTGGTATATAATCTGTGACCGCTATATAACGAATATTAATAAGAAAAGAAAGAGAAAGGTATATATCCCCATCAGCAGTCAGTGTCCACCGTGCTCCCAGTTGGAAAAGCAGAGGTTGGCAACTTGAAGGTTTGGTGGAGGATACAGAGCTGTGTGGCTATGAAACTAATAGTAGCCTGAACTGAGTTAGACGCCATTCAGATCTGGAGACTGTGAGCCCTGTTAGCGTCACAGGGTCCACATGCCCACCCAGCCCAGGAACTCCCTGTTAACAACACAGGGGCCATTGAGTACGCTGACCGTGTGCGTAGGGGCCACACCTGTGGACAGCAGGCGCATCAGCAGCAGCAGGCCTGTTAATGCCACTGGGCTGCACAAGCAGGACTGTTAGGACAGGAGCTGGTCTTAACCGTTCTGCGTTACCAACTGTGGTGGTGGCCTGCATCCACCACCCTATCCCTGCCTACCTCTGGCCTAAAGCCGCAATGGGTTCAACACATGGAGGTGTGCTCTTTCGGAGCATAATAGAAGACTGCGCACCTCCTTGTTGGCTCCAGCCCCTTTTATAACCTGGGTCCGCCCCAAACCAGGGTGAACCACAATGCACCTCCTGGAGACAAAAGTAGAGTGACACGTCATGAGTGGCATAACTAGCGTCCTATTTGGAAACGCAACTTCAATGATGACCTCATGGCTGCCATGACCCAAACACCTCACCAGTCATCGTCTGAGCATCAATAATGCGGTGACAAGTCATAGGTGTGTGCCTCTGCAAGCCATTTGGGAGGACACCTGATGCCCTGTGGTCTATATGGGACCCCCACATCAGGGCCACGGCCAAAGAGTTCATTACCGGACCTAGTCTCTGATGCAGGAAGTGCCTGAGCATGCTCAGTAGCATGAAATACAGTCTCTGAAAAAAGACTATCAGCTTTAGCATGGTGTCTAGGCACAAAACAGGACTTAGACCCGGCACGGAATGCAAGCACCTGTGCAAAGAGGCTTTTCACACTTAGTGTGGGAGCATGCGCTGTATCCCGAAATGAAGACTTAGCGTCAGGAATGGCACAGTCAGGCTGAGCATACTCACTAGGCGAAACACTGTAATTATGCTGCAGCTGGGGTACATCGGCACACGCATGCGCACTAGCTGCCTCTCCACACTTAGACGTGGAGGGGAAATTTGTCTTGGAGATGCTGTCTATGAACAGAAGGAAAAGCTAAAGGAAGCCTGACTTTCTATCCCTCCGAATTATGAAATGCAGCAATGAATTCCATGAGTTTGCTATAACATTAGCGTAGCAAAATGTGCATGAGGGTGTGATGTAGAGGTGCTAGAAATAGCTTGTCACCAGTGGGGCACTAATGGAATACAACAGCCAGTTCTATGATGCCACATAATGGCAGTATTGTGTGCTATCATTATAGCTTATTAAAAACAGAGCAGGAGGTTGTCATGCAGAGGTGCTGCACATAGATTTGCAGTAGTGTGAATAGACAAAAGTACAATAGCCACGTTTAGGATGCCAATAGGTACAGTGAGTGTTTGCTAGTATAATGGCTGAGTTTAAAAAAGTTAGAGTGTGCAATGCAGGCAGACGTGCTGCAAATATCGTTCCAATACTGTGAATTGACAAAAGTACAATAGCCACGTTTAGGATACAACTAGGTACACTGAGTGTTTGCTAGTATAATGGCTGAGTTTAAAAAAGTTAGAGTGTGCAATGCAGGCAGACGTGCTCTGCAAATGTCTTTGCACTAGTGGGACTATAGCAAAGTCCAATAGCCACGTTTAGGATGCCACTAGGTACACTGAGTGTTTGCTAGTAAAATTGCTTAGTTTAAAAAAGTTTGAGTGTGCAATGCAGGCAGACGTGCTCTGCTAATGTCTTTGCACTAGTGGGACTATAGCAAAGTCCAATAGCCACAGATAGGATGCCACTAGGTACACTGAGTGTTTGCTAGTATAATGGCTTAGTTATAATGAGTTGGAGTGTGCAGAGGACAAGAGGGTACAGTGGCAGGATTGTGGTGCTCTGGGTAGAGGAATGGAAGCCTGCCTTTCTATTCCCTCCTAGTGGTGAAATGCAGGTAGGAAATCCCTGACCTGGGCTACACAGACGCTGTTGCTGTTTGCAGGACCTGTCACCTATGGCTCTCTGACCCTGCCGGTTTGAGCCCTTAAAAGGACTGCTAGAATGTGCTCTCCCTAAGCTGTCTAACGCTGTGTATGCAGCGCATACAGCTGTATCAGCGATATGACTCAGGAAGCAGCTGCGACAGTGATGTCTGACACCAAAGACGCAGAAGGCAGATAATGGCGTCCTGGAGGAAAATGTCCGGTTTTATAATGCAGGGACATGTGACATGCAGATCCTATCACACATGCCGTTGCTTCTCTGGCTCAAAGTCCACTTAGCTGTGTGTGTGTCTGTGATTGGCTGACATGCTGGACCGCCCCACAAGACGCGCGCGCTTAGGGAAGGAAGACAAGAAAAAAAAAAAAAAAAAATGGCGATCGCCATTATAGAAACAGCAGTGATCTGAAGGCGCTGTTCACGCACACTATACACTGAAATGTGATAATAGTTTGATTCACAGAGTGACTTACACTATTACAGCAGAAACCAAGCTATGATTTAGCTGTTTTTTGGCTGCTAGAACCGTTCTCGAACGTTTCTAGAACTATCGAGCTTTTGCAAAAAGCTCGAGTTCTAGTTCGATCTAGAACATGCCCCAAAATCACTCGAGCCTAGAACTGGAGAACCACGAACCACGAACCGCGCTCAACTCTACAAATAACTAATGATTGCTTGTGCGCACCTGTGGTTTGTTTTTTTAACGCTTGTCTTATATAAGGGCAGCACTGTGGCTCAGTGGTTAGCACTGCAGTCTTGCATCGCTGAGGTTCTGGGTTCAAATCCCACCAAGGACAACATCTTTATGTTCTCCCCGTGTTTGCGTGGGTTTCCTCTGGGTTCTCCGGTTTCCTCCCACATTCCAAAGACATAATGATACAGAATTTAGATTCTGATCCCCAATGGGGACAGTGTTCCTGATGTATGTAAAGTGCTGCGGCACTATATAAAAATAAAGATCATCATATGTACTGTGTTCATTGTATGTCTCTTATGCCTATGAGTAAGGATGTAGTCCGAAACACATAAGGCAGGACTGTGTTAGCCAAAGCGGAGTGCCGGATTAATCACCTAATTTCAAAAGGTAGAAATACTTCAAACACTTTCAAAGCTCCGTAAAAGTGCTATGGAATAAATTGTGGTATAATTATATATATATATATATATATATATATATATATATATATATATATATATATATATATATATATATATATATATATATACACACATATATATACACACACACACACACACACACACACACACACAGTGCTGGCCAAAAGTATTGGCACCCCTGCAATTCTGTGAGAATACTCAGTTTCTTCTTGAAAATGATTGCAATCACAAATTCTTTGGTATAATTATCTTCATTTAATTTGTGTTCAAGGAAAAAAAAAAAAAAAACAATTGTCATAAAGCCAAATTGGATATGATTCCACCACAAACATAAAAAAGGGGGTGGACAAAAGTATTGGCACTGTTTGAAAAATCATGTGATGCTTCCCTAATTTGTGTAATAACAGCACCTGTAACTTACCTGTGGCACCTAACAGATGTTGGCAATAACTAAATCACGCTTGCAGCCAGTTGCCATGGATTAAAGTTGTCTCAACCTCTGTCCTGTATCCTTGTGTGTACCACATTGAGCATGGAGAAAAGAAAGAAGACCAAAGAACTGTCTGAGGACTTGAGAATCCAAATTGTGAGGAAGCATGAGCAATCTCAAGGCTACAAGTCCATCTCCAAAGACCTGAAAGTTCCTGTGTCTACGGTGCGCAGTGTCATCAAGACGTGTAAAGCCCATGGCACTGTGGCTAACCTCCCTAGATGTGGAAGGAAAAGAAAAATTGTTGAGAGATTTCAACGCAAGATTGTGCGGATGGTGGATAAAGAACCTCGACTAACATCCAAACAAGTTCAAGCTGCCCTGCAGTCCGAGGGTACAACAGTGTCAACCTGTGCTATCCGTCGGCTTCTGAATGAAAACGGACTGTATGGTAGGATACCCAGGAAGACGCCACTTCTTACCCCGAGACATAAAAAAGCCAGGCTGGAGTTTGCCAAAACTCACCTGAGAAAGCCTAAAACGTTTTGGAAGAATGTTCTCTGGTCAGATGAGACAAAAGTAGAGCTTTTTGGGAAAAGCCATCAACATAGAGTTTACAGGAAAAAAAAAAAAAGAGGCATTCAAAAGAAAAGAATACTGTCCCTACAGTCAAACACGGCGGAGGTTCCCTGATGTTTTGGGGTTGCTTTGCTGCCTCTGGCACTGGACTGCTTGACCGTGTGCATGGCATTATGAAGTCTGAAGGCTACAAACAAATTTTGCGGCATAATGTAGGGCCCAGTGTGAGAAAGCTGGGTCTTCATCAGAGGTCATAGGTCTTCCAGCAGGACAATGACCCAAAACACACTTCAAAAAGCACTAGAAAATGGTTTAATAGAAAGCACTGGAGACTACTAAAGTGGCCAGCAATGAGTCCAGACCTGAATCCCATAGAACACCTGTGGAGAGATCTCAAAATGGCAGTTTGGAGAAGGCCCCCTTCAAATCTCAGGAACCTGTAGCAGCTTGCCCAAGAAGAATGGTCTAAAATTCCAGGAGAGCATTGTAAGAAACTCATTGATGGTTACTGGAAGCGGTTGTTCGCAGTTATTTTGTCTAAAGGTTGTGCAACCAAATATTAGGCTAAGGGTGCCAATACTTTTGTCTGGCCCATTTTTGGAGTTTTGTGTGAAATGATCAATGATTTGATTTTTGTTTCATTCTCTTGTGTTTTTTCATTGCAAGCAAAATAAATGAAGATAATAATACCAAAGAATTTGTGATTGCAATCATTTTCAAGAACAAACTGAGTATTCTCTGACAGAATTGCAGGGCTGCCAATACTTTTGGCCAGCACTGTATACTACAGTTCAAAAGTTTGGGGTCACCCAAACAATTTTGTCTTTTCCATGAAAAATCATACATTTATTTATCAATTGAGTTGCATAATGAATAGAAAATATATTCCAGACATTGACGAGGTTAGAAATAATGATTTTTACTTGAAATAATAATGTTCTCCTTCACACTTTGCTTTCGTCACACAATGCTCCCTTTGCAGCAATTCCAGCTTTGCAGAGCTTTGGCATTCTAGCTGTTAATTTGCAGAGGTAATCTGGAGACATTTCATCCCATGCTTCCCCCCCTCCCACAAGTTGGATTGGCTTGATGGGCACTTTTTGCGCACCATATGGTCAAGCTGCTCCCACAACAGCTCAATAGGGTTGAGATCTGGTGACTGGGCTGGCCACTCCATTACAGATAGAATACCAGCTGCCTGCTTCTTCCCTAAATAGTTCATGCATGATTTGGAGGTGTGCTTTGGGTCATTGTCCTGTTGTAGGAAGAAACTGGCTCCAATCATGCGCTGTCCACAGGGTATGGCATGGCGTTGCAAAATGGAGTAATAGCCTTCCTTATTCAAAATCCCTTTTACCTTGTACAAATCTCCCACTTTATCAGCACCAAAGAACCCCAGACCATCTCATTACCTCCACCATGCTTGACAGATGGCATCAGGCACTCTTCCAGCATCTTTTCAGTTGTTCTGCATCTCACAAATGTTCTTTGTTCTCTGATCCAAACACCTCAAACTTAGATTTGTCTGTCCATAACACTTTTTTCCAATCTTCCTCTGTCCAATGTCTGTTCTTTTGCCCATATTAATCTTTTCCTTTTATTAGCCAGTAACAGATATGGCTTTTTGTTTGCCACTCTGCCCTGAAGGCCAGCATCCCGGAGTCGCCTCTTTACTGTAGATGTTGACACTGGCGTTTTGCGGGTACTATTTAATGAAGCTGCCAGTTGAGGACCTGTGAGGGGTCAATTTCTCAAACTAGAGACTCTAATGTACTTGTCTTGTTGCTCAGTTGTGCAGCGCGGCCTCCCACTTCTTTCTACTCTGGTTAGAGCCTGTTTGTGCTCTCCTCTGAAGGGAGTAGTACACACTGTTGTAGGAAATCTTCAGTTTCTTGGCAATTTCTCGCATGGAATAGCCTTAATTTCTAAGAACAAGAATAGACTGTCGAGTTTCACATGAAAGGTCTTTTTTTTTCTGGCCATTTTGAGAGTTTAATGGAACCAACAAATGTAATGCTTCAGATTCTCAATAAGCTCAAAGGAAGGCCAGTTTTTGTAGCTTCTCTAAATCAGCAAAACTGTTTTCAGCTATGCTAACATACTTGCACAAGGGATTTTCTAGGGATTTTTAAACATCCATTAGCCTTCTACCACAGTTAGCAAACACAATGTACCATTAGAACACTGGAGTGGTGGTTGTTGGAAATGGGCCTCTATACACCTATGTAGATATTGCATTAAAAGCCAGACGTTTGAAGCTAGAATAGTCATTTACCACATTAACAATGTATAGAGTGTATTTGTTTAATTTAATGTTAGCTTCATTGAAAAAAGAAAGTGGTTTTCTTTCAAAAATAAGAAAATATCTAAGTGACCCTAAACATTTGAACTGTAGTATATATACACGCACGCATATATATTCTACAAATATATGGATATGTATTTCAGCAAATGCACATTTCTCACTTATTTTATAGATGTTCAAGAGGAATAATAGAGGGAAAACGTGATAAAAGAAGGCATCAAAACTTAGATCAAAAAAGAGAAAAAGCCACCCCACAGGCACTAACACGACAAAAGCTAATCTCTGAATTGATCTACTTTCCGCATATGAAACTATTGCCCTGATAAGGATGTTTTAATCTCTGGCTCCAAAGGATTTATCTGGACATAACCTGAATAACATGCACGTGTATCTACTTGAATAGTAAAAGATAAAAAAAAAGTTTTGCAAAAGACAACATAAAAGAAAAGCAAAAGAGATTACACAATGTTTCCTATAATATAGCCAGCAGCATTTAAACTGTGATGTAGATTTAATTAGCGAGAAAAGAATAATTTAAACAATTCCCAAATGATATGGAGGATTGAAAAAGGCAACACATGAATATAAAGTTGCTGTAAGTGTTAAAACAGAGACTTCAGCCCTGTGTCTTATCTCAGAGTCTTTTTTTTGTTTACCTGCAATGTAAAGGCCACGTCACACTAAGCAACATCGCTAGCAACATCGCTGCTGAGGAACGACTTTTGTGACGTAGCAGCGACCTTGCAAGCGATGTTGCTGTGTGTGACATCCAGCAACAACCTGGCCCCTGCTGTGAGGTCGCTGGTTGTTGCTGAATGTCCTGGGCCATTTTTTAGTTGTTGCTGTCCCGCTGTGAAGCACCCATCGCTGTGTGTGACAGCGATACAGCAACAACTAAATGTGCAGGCAGCAGGAAGCCGGCTTCTGCGGACGCTGGTAACCAATGTACATATCGGGTAACCAAGAAGCCCTTTCCTTGGTTACCAGATATTTACCTTTGTTACCAGCGTCCGCTGCTCTCACGCTGTCAGTGCCGGCTCCTGCTCCCTGCACACGTAGCCGGAGTACACATCGGGTAGTTAACCTGATGTGTACTCTGGCTAGGAGTGCAGGGAGCCAGCGCTAAGTGGTGTGCGCTGGTAACCAAGGTAAATATTAGGTTGGTTACCCGATATTTACCTTAGTTACCAAGCGCAGCATCGCTTCCACGCGTCGCTGCTGGCTGGGGGCTGGTCACTGGTGAGATCTGCCTGTGTGACAGCTCACCAGCAACCCATGTAGCGACGCTCCAGCGATCCCTGCCAGGTCAGGTTTCTGGTGGGATCGCTGGAGCATCGCTTAGTGTGATGGTACCTTTAGCTTCAGCCTGTTATCTTCATCATTAGTGGGTCTCAGCAGTGTGTGAAATATAGTTAGACTCCACCCTCCTCTCTGATTAGTAGCTTCTGTCTATGGACATGTGCACTGAAAGCTTGGTATGGGCAGGGGCAGCTCGCCTCGCTTTGCTACATACAAAATCTAAAATCTTTCACTGTGTTAGAAAGGCTGCAGTCACTAATCTAAGTGATACATCATAGAACTCGGGGCCTCTTTGCCTACATCAGGCTGCTCTGAGATGAGGTAGCAATAACCTGCTGACAGATTCCCTTTAAAGAGAACCTCTCACTGGGTCAAAATTGGTAGTTTTTTTTCTTGTTGTATTCCAGCTGCTCTCCCAGGTGTTTATTTTTTTTAAATCTGCCATATAACTTTACAGATATGAGTCTTTTTATTTAGTGCAACTTTCTCTAATTTTCAAGTAGTTGGTGTGGCTCACAGGATTCGCGGCAACGTGTGTAAGTTTAATATGCTCTGAAAAAATTACCCAGTGAGACACACGCCCCTGGTAAAGACCATAAAATGAACACTAAATAAAAAGTTCCATATCTCTGGAATAGTATAGCACATTTCTCATAGTCCTGTCAGTGAATAGCATTATAGGACTGAGTTTTGCATTAAATGACAGCTTTCTCCTTTCCAGGCTCCTCTTATTAGAAGATCTTGTCTCTCGGCCATGTCTCCTTTTATCACCATCACTTCTTCATAGATTTCTATAGGCAGCAGAAACAAAAAATCCACCACGTACGTATTTCTAGCACACATTGTTGGGCTAATAAGGTCCAATATTGGCCTCTATCTAGTTAAACATATATAAGCAGAGTGTAGTAATATCTGAAATTCAATGCATTTTTTTTTTATTGAAAACATCAGTACATATTTAAATATAAAAAACATGACATAATAGACAACACAGACATTGGTACTCTTGTGACCAAGGTAAACACTAAGTACGTATGAGAGAAGGTACACTGAAGTATAGTAAATGATCAAAAACATCAAGTGTTAACAGGTACCTATCAAAAACACTGCAAACTCCAGCTAATAGTATATATCTTACAGCATATGGATACCAGGTTTACTGACAAATTAATCCTAGGTATAATGAAATACATTATATCATTGAAAAAGATATAAAATATTAACTGGTGGTGTCACAATTTTTGATAGGTACCTGTTCACACTTGCCTGTCTTTTCAAGTGTTGTCTATCATGTTTGTTATATTTATGTAATGATGCTTTCAATACATTTTTTTACATTTTAGCCATTGATGTTCTCTCTGTTATCTTCGGCTGAGCTCACATGTCCTGTAGTCATCAGCTAGAATGGATCCTGCAGAGATACGTTGGCAAAAAAAGATGTGCAAACACAACTTTTTTTGCCCGCTGTTCAATAACCGATGTCTGCCCGAGCCGTTTTTAAAGATGGGAGTCTATGGAGGACGGATCCATTAACGTATTGCCAATTAGTCATCCATTTTACTTGCATTTTTAAAGGATTCATTTTTTTCTTACAGGATCCGTTACAAATGGAACTTACATAGCAATCCGCTAACGGATTCATCCTCTATAGACTTCAAGGTTTATATTTATATAATTAAAAAAAAAAGCCTGCAGAAATCATTTTGACAATGGATCTCTGCAGGATCCGTTCTAACGGATGATTACAGGAGATGTGAACTCAGCCTTATTATATCGGCAGCCGCTGTAATCTGACCACTCAGTGAAGACAAGGCAACAGTTATTCCTACTCAGCTCTTGTGCCCACATAGCTTTTTTCCTAGTTTCTTTTAATCAATAAGGCCTTGTTCGCACATACATGCTGAAATTTCTGCAGCAATTTGACAGCACATGTACGCTTCAAATCGCTGCAGAAACATTGCGTAATGGATGCAGTGCTTCAGCAGATTACATGCAGATTTCATGTGCTCGGGATGCTGCCCCCACCATAGACAGAGTGGAAGCTGCATCCAAAGCGCACAGAATAATTGACATGCTGCATTTTTGAACGCACGGATTTGGGTAAAAATGTTAGCATTCAAATCGTTGCGTTCAAAAAAGCATTGTGCGCACGGATTATGCACAATTTTTATAGATTGTGCAGGGGACGCAGGACGCATGCATTTATGCTGCAGTGCTAAACGCAGCGTAAATGCATGAAATTACGCAACGTGTGCACGAGCCCTAAAAACAAGGAATAATAATCCCAGCAAAGTCTATGAGAGTCCTGGCTTGCTGTGCATACGCTGCTTCTTTCTTCTTTGCAGTTTTTGTTGCTGAAAATAGAAGAAGCATTTCAATTGTTTCTGCCCTTTTCCTGCTTTTTTCACCGACTTTAATGGAGTCAGTAAAAAACGCAGGAAAAAAAACGCTGCACACGTCGCTTTTTTTGTGTGCATTTTTATGTGCTTTTTTGACGTCACTGGGGTTCCCTGCAGCCATTTCCTTATATCCCGGTCTTTACCGCAGGACCTTGCTGCAGGGAGCTCTGGTGAAGTCATAAGGGGAATCGAATTCATGCTGGCAGATCACCGGTGTTTCATGCAGATCCGCCAGCATGAACTTGGTTCACCTTGTGACGTCAGCGGGGTTCCATTCACCTAGGTCAGATAGCAAGTGTCAGCAGACATTTTCTCATCTCACGGTCTATTCCACGGGACCTAGCTGCATGGTACTCCGGTGACGTAGGTGCCTTGGCCTGTGAGGTGATCCGTACCTCAGTAACCTGGGGGTTACCATGGCAGTTATTGGGTCCCTCTGATCACATTACAGGGACCCAATCACCAGGGAGAGGTAAGCGATTCCTCTCCCTGCCTCCTGAATGCTGCGATTGCACTGATCGCAGCATTAGGGGGTTAAACTGCCGGGAGCGGTGCAGGCACCGCTCTGGGCAACCAGAGCCGGGTCCCGGCTGTAAGATTAGCTGGTGAGTCGGCGGCGATCGCAGGTGTACACAGTAGGAAAACCCGCTAACGTCATGACTAAAATAACGCACAAAAAAAAGCATGGAAAAAACACGCAAACGCAATACAAAAAGTGCATTTTTTCAGCTGCATTTTTCCTGCCAAAACATGCTTTGTGTGCAGATTTTCTGAACATAAAATCGCAACATGGGCACGTAGCCTTAAAATGTATTTCATCTTTGTTCGTGACATTAAAGGAGATCTACATCCGATACGAGTGGGCAGCTAAATACGGATAACAGGGCCCATCGAATGCGTTACGTAGAGCGGGGTTTCTTAGCTTGTGCTCAGGCTGCTAATCCACAAGACAGGAGTGAAAAGCATGGCTCAGTACAGCACAGAAAAGCGCAGCTCGCTTCAGATTCCGTGTCCTCTGTTGACAAGATGTCAGCAAAACGTGCAGCTTAATGAATCTAATTTCTTGACTTGCCAACCTAATTTACTAATGATGTAGCATCAGGAGTGGCATTGTCTGCTTCTCATCATGGAGGGGAGATAAAACTAAGCCCTTGGGAGTAAATTATTGCTTTACTATGGTAAACCATCAACTCAAAGTGAAATGCATAATTTCCTGGAAACAAAGTTCAGTTTATGGTTCTTCATCTTCCCTTCAGAAACATGTACAATGAATTTTGTGCTGGAATTGCAATTAATGGCGGCTCATAATATTCACAATGTAGCGGAGACAAGGAGCAGCTTCACCAACAAGTTTTGATCGCCATTGTGTTCTCAGTACTGATGACCCAATATTAAAAATAAGGGACCGGCTTGTATTCGGAAACGCACTTCTCATTCAATAACCAAGATTTTATCCAAGTGCAGAAGGTTTCCAAGGGGGTGAGGTCTTCTCTTTATTTGCCAATTTTCTAATGGTGGAGTGGAAGGAGAATGTGTTCACAAGCCATTTAGTTAAGGTATCCATTGGTATAGCAGATACCTCCTATGAACAGAGTTGAGGATGTCTCAAAAAGTCCAGAAATCGTGGTAATACCACCAAAAATTCAGAGGGTGTTCACAAATTTTCATGGACTCCTGAAAGTTCACCGTACAGCAGAACGTAAAAGTTTTTCGAACCAATTGAACGGCTGCTTATCTGCTTGTTTAGGTGTGAAATACATAGGAATAACAAAGATGCAAAGTAGACAAATTAAGGCCCTCTTATACAATAAAATCATCCGAAACCACCCATATCAGCTGGCAGTCTGATGTCAAGAGGACCTCCCAACTGTCGCCCTACAGATTTTATCAGGGGAATGAAGGTTCGGGCAACTTGACTCAAATTCCCAACCATTTTGTGTCCATGGAAGACAACCACTGCCAGAGGAATCTGCCAGCAGCTTTTTCTCCCTTTCCACATTGATAACAAATGAATGTTCAACTTTATGGAGGTATAAGGAAAGAAAGCATGAGCAATACAAAGGAAAACAGGACCTGTTGGCAGCAAATGATGACTAGAGTTGAGAAACATCAATTTAGAAGACATCACAACTTGGGAGAGGTGCTTTAAATGTCACTATCAAAACAAAGCCAAGAAAATTAAGCTTTATAGTTTAAAAACATATTTCCTGATTTTAAAATAAAATAGTGGAATCTATGATTTAAAAATTTGATTAGTATAAACACCCCCAGACAAAGATTTGGGCAGAAAGTGTTCTTGATCTCACATGCATTAAGACCTAAAGCGGACTACAGAAGATGAGGAGGACTACCGTTAGGTCTTCAGAGTCCTGGCCAGTGTTAAAGAGAACCACCCACCAGGATTTTGCTATATGAACTAAAGGCAGTGCCAAACAGGCACTAGGATGCTAAATCCAGGCATACTGGTTGTAGAAAGATACGATGCTTTGTTGATTAAATATCTTTAATCAAAGGTTGCAGAAATGCACTGGACAGGTGCAGTGGGGGTGGGCCTTTGTGGGTCAGGTCCTTAGCATTTATTCCTCCTCTGGTGTCCACCTGGCTCACCCTCTTTTCTTTATTTGAATATTGTTATGTTGGTGGTAGAGAGTGCGCATTGCCAGAGTAAGTTTGTCTTCGCTAAAATGGCGTTGGAGTCCACGCATGCTTGTACCGTGATCCGGCACCTTTTTATTGAAGACACTACAGTGAAGACTATGAGAGGCATCGGCATGAATATATCTTTTTTTCTCTCAATTATACCTGAAGAAGGCTGAAGGATAAAACATCTAAGCCAAAACGCATTTTAGAGTCATATTTTAATTTACAAATAATTTTTTTTTTTTTTTCACTTTTTCATACATTGGTCTAGTCACATGACCGAAAATCTTCCAATATGTTCCATCATTAGTAGCAGGAATGCCGCAAGACTGGTAATTGCTTTTGGAACTTACTCACTAAGTGGACCTGCTGGAGGGCTCCTCTGTAGTATCCAGTGCGATTGCTGCACACTGCACCATAATCCTATTGCAAAGTGGATCACCTCCTCTTGGATTATTCCAGGCTTTCTATCCTCTGAACCAGGGGAGAGTTCCACTATTTCAACTTTTTCATCATTAAAAAAAACTCACTACACTCAGATTGGTGCCGTGTTTGTCTCTGTTTTCCCTGTTCCCAGGGTATTTTAGCAATCTTCATGAAGGAAGAATTACTGTGGCAATGCGCACAAACCACCAACAGCAATGAAAGCACAATATTCAATAAAGAAAAGCGAGCAAGCCAGGAGGACACCGGAGAAGTAATAAATGCCAGGGACCCGACCCACAAAGGGCCATCCTCGTTGCACCTGCCAAAGTGCAGTGCATTTCTGCAACTTTGAAGAAAGATATTTTATCAACCAAACATCGGATCTTTGTACAACAGGTAAGCCTGGATTCAGCACCTTAGTGCCAGTATGGCATTGCCTTTAGATCTAGAAAAATCCTGGTGGTTGGTTCTCTTTAAGGGATGAACCAAGAATGCTCGAGATACATTTGTTATAGCCTATATACAGTGCTGGCCAAAAGTATTGGCACCCCTGCAATTCTGTCAGATAATACTCAGTTTCTTCTTGAAAATGATTACAATCACAAATTCTTTGGTATTATCTTCATTTAATTTGTCTTCAATGAAGAAGAAAAAAAATTGTCATAAAGCCAAATTGAATATAATTCCACACCAAACATAAAAAAGGGGGTTGACAAAAGTATTGGCACGGTTTGAAAAATCATGTGATGCTTCTCTAATTTGTGTAATTAACAGCACCTGTAACTTACCTGTGGCACCTAACAGATGTTGGCAATAACTAAATCACACTTGCATCCAGTTGACATGGATTGATTAAAGTTGACTCAACTTCTGTCCTGTGTCCTTGTGTGTACCACATTGAGCATGGAGAAAAGAAAGAAGACAAAAGAACTGTCTGAGGAGTTGAAAATCCAAATTGTGAGGATGCATGAGCAATCTCAAGGCTACAAAGTCCATCTCCAAAGACCTTAAAGTTCCTGTGTCTACGCTGCGCAGTGTTATCAAGAAGTGTAAAGCCCATGGCACTGTGGCTAACCTCCCTAGATGGGGAAGGAAAAGAAAAATTGATGAAAGATTTCAACGCAAGATTGTGCGGATGGTGGATAAAGAACCTCGACTAACATCCAAACAAGTTCAAGCTGCCCTGCAGTCCGAGGGTACAACAGTGTCAACCTGTGCTATCCGTCGGCGTCTGAATGAAAACGGACTGTATGGTAGGATACCCAGGAAGACACCACTTCTTACCCCGAGACACAAAAAAGCCAGGCTGGAGTTTGCCAACGCTTACCTGAGAAAGTCTAAAACGTTTTGGAAGAATGTTCTCTGGTCAGATGAGAAGGAAGTAGAGCTTTTTGGGAAAAGCCATTAACATAGCGTTTCCAGGAAAAAAAAAAAAAAAAGAGGCATTCAAAGAAAAGAACACGGTCCCTACAGTCAAACATGGCGGAGGTTCCCTGATGTTTTGGGGTTGCTTTGCTGCCTCTTGCACTGGACTGCTGTGTGTGCATGGCATTATGAAGTCTGAAGACTACCAACAAATTTTGCAGCATAATGTAGGGCCCAGTGTGAGAAAGCTGGGTCTCCCTCAGAGGTCATGGGTCTTCCACCAGGACAATGACCCAAAACACACTTCAAAAGGCACTAGAAAATGGTTTGAGAGAAAGCAATGGAGACTACTAAAGTGGCCAGCAATGAGTCCAGACCTGAATTCCATAGAACACCTGAGGAGAGATCTCAAAATGGCAGTTTGGAGAAGGCACCCTTCACATCTCAGGGGCCTGGAGCAGTTTGCCAAACAAGAATGCTCTAAAATTCCAGCAGAGCCTTGTAAGAAACTCATTGATGGTTACCGGAAGCGGTTGTTCGCAGTTATTTTGGCTAAAGGTTGTGCAACCAAGTATTAGGTTAAGGGTGCTAATACTTTTGTCTGGCCCATTTTTGGAGTTTTGTGTGAAATGATCAATGATTTGATATTTGTTTCATTCCCTTGTGTTTTTTAATTGCAAGCAAAATAAATGAAGATAATAATACCAAAGAATTTGTGATTGCAATCATTTTCAAGAAGAAACTGAGTATTATCCGACAGAATTGCAGGGGTGCCAATATTTTTGGCCAGCATTGTAGGCTTTACAAATTCCACTGTCCACATTTTAAGGGGTTCTACAGGAATAGAAGAGAGAAAAAAACCTCTCAATAGTAAATCATACTTGTTTTGCAAAGGAGGTAGTAGCTGTACTACATGAACACTGCCGTCATCTTGTAAGACCGACATATACTTGTCCTAGAAAGATAATTAAACAGGAGTTTGTGAGAATATACACTGGGACTCTCCGCTGCTGTGACCAAAAGATGACACTACATGGTATAGATTATCTATAGGACACAGCAGTGGACATTCGTAGCGCACATTTTATTGCATTTATGCACTGAGGTTTGATGCATAGATTGCGGTTAGTATTATCCTAGATTAGTCGGTTCGTGTTGTACGTATTGCAAAAAAAAAAAAAAAAAAATGAAAAAACCTCTAACGGAAGGCAGAGTTTTTTTGCATGTCTAACTCAGAAATGACATCTTTTTATAGAACAGGAGCAAAGAGCTTAAAAAAAATACATTTTTTTTTTTTAGCAAAAATCAACAAGCCACATTCATATATAGATGAAAAGTATTGAAGATAAGTGGAATCTACATCTAAAGCAATTTTTAACATTACACAAAAATAACCGTATAAACGGATTATTCATCAATAGCTGCCAACTAGTCTGCTGCTGCCAAAAGTGTGGAAGGAATACCAGACCATATATGATATAACTAGTGATGGGTGAATGGTAAAACATTCTGGTTCAAATTCTGTTTGCTGAATACTTTCTATTTGTGTATTTGTCACGAATAGCAAACCTAATGTAAGTCAATGGGAAAATCAAATAATTTCCAAGTGGACTTTGGAGGCCGGTTTGTGAGGGCTATAAAAATGCTGCAATGGATGGAAAGTGCTGAAACTGAATGGGAACAGCATGAGAAAGATGCCTGGATGCATTTCTGACTCACATTTGGTTTCTGGGAATAATGTTGTCAGAGTATTACGGTGAGTAAAGCAGGAAAATTACACTTGGCGAGTTTCCCGTCGCTGTTGCACTGCTTCTGGGTCCGATCATTAAAGTTCATGAATATGCACTGCTCACCCTCTGTGATAGTATCTGCGATTGGTTGTTGTCCTGCTTTCCCCATCTACCCTCTGTGCCAGCGTCTGTTTAGTTGCCCTCACACTGTCTGGGTCCCTGAAGTGGAGTGTAAAAATAAATAATTGGAAAAAATGATGTAGAGTCCCCCATATTTTGATACCCAGTGCAGATAAAGCAGACAGCTGGAGGCTGTAGCGGTTTGCATACGTAAAGCACCAAAACACTTTTGTTTTTTTTTTTGTAACTTCTGTGTTCAGGACGAACATTGAACCTAAAAGTTTGGGTCTGCCGAATTCTAATCGATAGTGTTAGCGGCAGCTCCTTTTCTGCACCAAATACTGAGCAGTGCACCATCGCTGAATAAATAGTCACAAAAAAAAATAAAAAACTCTCAAGGTAAAAAGGTTAAATTATTACAAAGAAACTCTACTCAAACAAGAACCTAATAATGGACACACATTTCAATTTCAGATTGGCGTCTTCCTAAAGGCCATACCCAGTGGTCAATTGGTAAGTCTTGAGGAACAGTGGGATTAAATCAATTAGGAATATTAAAATTGTTTGTCCAATTAAAGAGGAAATCCTACAAACAAAATGTATCCCTAACCCTAGGATGGGGGGCAATTTCCTGATAATTGACGTCTGACCATTGGCACTCCAAGCAGTACTATCCATCTTGAATGAAGACAACTCGTATGCTCAAACTCGGATTTATTTATGGTCTATCAGACTTATGAAGAAACAGAATTTTTTATTTTTTTTTTAAACTTAAGGGGGCTTTACACGCTACGATATCGCTAATGCGAAATCGTTGGGGTCACGGAATTTGTGATGCACATCCGGCCGCTGTAGCGATGTCCTTGCGTGTGACACCTATGAGCGATTTTGCATCGTCGCAAAAACGTGCAAAATCGCTCATCGGTGACATGGGGGGCCATTCTCAATTATCGTTATTGCAGCAGTAATGAAGTTGTTCCTCATTCCTGCGGCAGCACACATCGCTCCGTGTGACACCGCAGTAACGAGGAACCTCTCCTTACCTGCCTCCCCGGCCAATATACGGAAGGAAGGAGGTGGGCGGGATGTTACGTCCCGCTCATCTCCGCCCCTCCACTTCTATTGGGCGGCGGTTCAGTGACGCTGCAGTGACGTCGCTGTGACGCTGAACGAACCGCCCCCTTAGAAAGGAGGCGGATCGCCGGTCACAGCGACGTCGCAGGGAAGGTAAGTACGTGTGACGGGTCTGGGCGATGTTGTGCGGCACGGGCAGCGATTTGCCCGTGTCGCACAACAGATGGGGGCGGATACCCACGCTAGCGATATCGGTACCGATATCGCAGCGTGTAAAGCGGCCTTAACACAACAAGGAATTTTATAAAATATAGAAATAAGCATTATTTATTCCTTGAATCCCCTGCCACTTCGACGGCCTCGCAGTACCAGAAGTGATGACGCCCTATACATTAAAGGGAACCTGTCAGGAGTGATATGCACCCAGAACCACGAGCAGTTCTGGGTGCATATTGCTAATCTCTGCCTAACTGTCCCTGTATACACTAGCCTAGATAAAGAGATGATCTTTTATCTTATGCTAATGAGTGTGGGGACTAGTCCCAAGGGCGTTTGTTCCCTTAGCTAGTCGGCCCACATAGCATGCTAGCACGCCCTTGTGGCCGTACTAACATACTAATGAATACGCAGCGCCGCCGCATATACCTCACTGTTCATGGCGGCCGGAGGTGGATGCGCTCTGCACATAATCCGGAGTCCTCAGCACTTCTGGTGATGCGCACTGTACCTCACTGAAGCTTACACCCGGCATCAGTTTAGGGCCCATGATCGGACGTCCCGGGGACTCCGGTTCATGGGCAGTGTGCATCCATCCTCCGCCGGCCACCGTGAACAGTGAGGTATGTGCGGTGTCGCTGTGTATTCATTAGTATGTTAGTACGCCCACAGGGGTGTGCTAGCATGTTATGTGGGCCAACTAGCTAAGGGGAGAAATGCCCTTGGGACTAGTCCCCACGCTCATTAGCAGATAAAACACGTTCTTAAGAAATACTTTTTCTAAAGCTCTCTATCTATGCTACTAGATCCAGGGACGGTTAGGCAGGGATTAGCAATATACACCCAAAACTGCTCGTGGTTCTGGGTGCATATTGCCCCTGAAAGGTTCCCTTTAACAGCCTGATCAGTGGCCTCTTTGGTCACACTTCACACTTCATCTACTAAATTCCTTCAGTCCGGGTGCCCATATGGACCACTAGGGAGGCCAGGAACTAAGGCGATAAGCAATGTTTGTATATTTATGTTTAAAACCACCATTAAGCAAATTTAAAAAAAAAAAAAGAAGAGGAAAACCCCTTCACATGTAAACCTTATTCCCTACAAATACTTCTGCATAGAAGCCTATTATTTAGGTCACGTTCTTGTCTCGTCTAAATGCTGTGCAATCTCTGCTGAGCTTTTTTGTGCAGAAAATATGCTGTGTTGAACAGTTCAAGCAAAATGGATGTGGTTTCATGACAACTCAGGCCCACTGCACATATATAGACACTGTAGAACAATACATTTTTCTTCACAATAGGCATCTATGGGAGCTTAAAAAAATGCATGTAAAAACGTAATTGCATAATTAAACCCAGGATTTCAGAATTTATGTACAAAAAAAACATTGAAAATAATTATACTTCAAATCTGCACTAAAAATGCATTAATAAGGGTGAAACGTAGCAAATAAAAAAAAGTGCAGCAAGAATCAGAGCAGACTGCTGCTTCATGATACCATTTATGAAATCTAACGTGCCAAAACCAACAGTAATATCCTACTCCAAAGCACACTGCCTACAGTGAAGCATGGTGGAGACAGTATCCTTATGTGGGCCTGTATGAGTTACTAGTGTTGGGGAGTGGCATCTCATTCATGGTATCATGACTCTGCAAATATACTGCTCTATAATGAAAGAAGATGCTACCATCACTCCGTGCCTTTGGTAGACGTGCAATTCTGCCACATAATAGTTCAAAACACATACATGTTGCATTTTTGAGGAAAGAAAGAACAGGGTCAAATTGATTCAGTGTCCAAGTATGTCTCCTGCTCTGTACCAAACAAACGTTTATGGGGAATTATGACGCGCTAAGTTGATCATCCCTCTCCATCCAGCATTAAAACTTTAAAGAAGTCGTTGTTGAAGAATAAAAAGATGGATGTTGTAATATGTTGCCAACTTGTTCATTCCATGCTTTGACTTGGTGCTGTCCTTAAAAATCATGGCAGTCATAGAAAATACTAGATGTAGTTTTTGCTGTAGGGTGTATTCATTTTTGCAATGACTAATTTGTGTAAAAAAATCAAAGATTTTTGCAACATAAGTTATATTACACTGGTCAACACAAAAAAATCATCAAAGGTAATATATGTCTGTTTTATGGAGTTTGATATGATGATTCCAAAAATATGCTTAGTTTTTCTCTATCACATACATTTTCTAAGATGGAAGTATTTTTGTTATTACATTATTTCTGCATTTTCAATGTATGCTGGGCCCCTCATGTGATATGCTCAAGTTGTTCAAATGGTCTTTGTGACTGGCTGAATATGAGGAAAGTGGCTATGCCATTTGCTGTTCCCATGATTTGGAGACAACCCAAGAATCATAGTAAAGACTGCTACCTTTGTTTTGTCAAACTGAAGGGCTTTTCTACAAAAGAACAACCATAAGATTAATTACCCTGAACTTGAATCAGTTCCACATGATGGTACCTTGCCAGTTCCTGTCCCACCGTTGTCTGGATTGGATGAAAATGAAGTAGAATATGAAGACTATGGAGATGAAGCTACTGGAGAAGACATGGAAACCTCAAGTCAAGATAAGTATGTACCTGATGAAGCAGCCACAACGCTTTACTCCACATGAATTAAATGATCTCAGAGACCTTTCCTTGTCAAAAGATAAAGCTGAACTTGCATGTAGGTTAAAACAGAAGAATCTTCTTCATAATGATGTCAAAGTGTGTTATTACTGAAACAGAAGTAACACTAACAATTTTTCACAGTTGATGGACCAATGGTGTACTGTAACAATGCGCATGGCCTTTTTGAAGAACTGAATCAAGAGTATTTTGTAGCAGATTGGCGATTGTTTATTAATTCATCCCAGGGACGTTTGACAGCAGTGTTGCTTCACAATGGAAATATAAAACAATCAATCCCTATTTCTCACTCATGTCATCTAAAGGAAAGTTATGAAAATCTGTGATTGTTTTGGATGCTATACAATATAAGCATCATCAATGGAATATCTGTGGAGAGTTGAAAGTTATTGGTCTGCTAATGGGAATGCAAGGAGTTTTCACAAAATATTGTTGCCTCGTGTTTATGGGACAGTAGAAATACAGTAGAGCATTATGTTTGCTGTGATTGGGGATAGAGAAACATCTATACTCCAGGTAGAGAATGTTCAGCATAATCCTTTAGTTGCTCCAACAAAAATCTTTCTTCCTCCACTACATATAAAGTTGGGATTGATTATAAACTTTGTGAAAGCCAAAGACAAATTCACAAGGGTTCCAGCACATTTCACCAGCAAATCTGAAGGAAGGGGTATTTGTTGGTCCTCAGATCCGAGAGCTTATGAGAGATGATGTGTTTGAAGGAACTCTACATGATAAGTAATTGAGATCTTGGAAAAGCTTTAAGTGGATCTATGAAAACATCTTCGGAAACAAATAAATCTGCAGAATATGCTGAATGTGTTGAGGAACTGCTAAATGCATACCAGTGTCTTGGATGTCGCATGTCTCTGAAAATGCACTTTTTGCATTCACATTTAGATTTCTTTACTCAAAATCTTGGTGATGTAAGCGATGAACAAAGCGAGCGGTTTCACCAGGACATTAAAGTAATGGAACACCACTACCAGGGTTTTTGGACTCAATGATGGCAGATTACTGCTAGATGTTATATAGGGACAACCCTGAAAAATCTTATCAGTGACAGTCTAATGTCAGCACTTTTCATTTCTGCTCATATTTTGATTCCTATTTTGCATGTGAAATTATTTTGGTTCAATAAAAACTTTTGTAAGGGGAAGCATTTTTTTTCTGATATGTAGATTACTGTCATCAGTATATTTCCTATACCTTATAATAATGATGCTGCTCTATAGAAACTATACGTGCTACAGAAAAAATATATTCAGTTTTAAAATCAGGACAAAAAGATGATTCAGAAAAGTTCAAAGTCACCTGCGATGATTACAAAAAATATATTTTTTCGTATACCTGTTTTATTAACCTTACTTTCATGTTCTGGATTGATACGGTTTTCTATGAAACCCAGCCTTGCCAAAATTCTGTAAATTGCTCATGTTCAGTGAGATATTGGCTAAAATCTGACTTTTCAAAGAGGGTGTACACACAGAATATATATGACAGACAAGACAGACAGACAGACAGACAGACAGACAGACAGACAGACAGACAGACAGACAGACAGACAGACAGACAGACAGACAGACAATTATATATATATATATATATATATATATATATATATATATATATATATATATATATATATATATATATATATATATATATATATATATATATATATATATATATATATATATATATATATATATATACACACACACATACATACACACACACATACATACATATACACACTACTCACAAAAAGTTTGGGATATTTGGCTTTCGGGTGACATTTCTTTAGAATGTCAACAGTTCACTCTGCAGTGATTTTATCATTAAGCTGGGTTCACACATAGCGACAGCGACGTCGCTGTTACATCACCATTTTCTGTGACGTAACAGCGACCTTGTAAGTCGCTGTTATGATCGCTGCTTAGCTTGTCAAACACAGCGACGCAGCAGCGATCATAACGTCGCTACATGTGCAGAGAGCAGGGAGCCGCACACACTGCTTAGCGCTAGCTCCTTGCTCTCCTAGCTACAGTACACATCGGGTTAATTAACCCGATGTGTACTGAAGCTACATGTGCAGAGAGCAGGGAGCCGGCACTGGCAGCGTGAGAGCGGCAGAGGCTGGTAACAAAGGTAAATATCGGGTAACCACCTTGGTTACCCGATGTTTACCCTGGTTACAGCTTACCGCAGCTGCCAGATGCCGGCTCCTGCTCTCTTCATTTCGTCGCTCTCTCGCTGTCACACACAGCAAACTGTGCGTCACAGCGGGAGAGCAACAATAAAAAATACACGAACCAGGGCTGTGTGTAACGAGCAGCGATCTCACAGCAGGAGCCAGATCGCTGCTCAGTGTCACACACAGCGAGATCGCTAATGAGGTCACTGCTGCGTCACAAAAACCGTGACTCAGCAGCGATCTCGCTGTGTGTGAAGCACCCCTTAAAGTAGGACATTTAAGTAAAAGCATGCATTTCCTCATCCGAAACAATTCATTGAAACAAAAGTCAACAGTGGTGGGTGTAAAAAATGTCAATGTCTCAATAACATGTCATGTGGCCTTGAGCATCAATTACAGGTTGACAATGAAATCTCCTGCTGATCACAAGTGGAGTTATTGTCTGCGGAGGCATGGCATCCCACTCTTCTTGAAGGGCAGCCCTCAGGTTATTGAGGTGCTGCGGTTATGAGCCTCTATTCGGCAACTCAGCTGATCCCATATATTTTCTATGGGATTCAGGTCTGGAGAAAGTGCAAACCACTCTACTTGAGGTATCCCAGTCTCCAGCAGCCATTCCCTAATGATGTGATCTCTAAGAGCTGGAGCATTGTTATCCATGAAAATGAAATTAGGCTTGTGCTGTTCATGCAGAGGCACAAGGACTGGATTAATGATGTATTGACTAGACATACCTGCCCACACTAATATCACCACCACCAAAGGCTCGTCTGGTGACAACAGTGGCTGATGCATAGCGCTCTCCTTGAGTTCTCCCACATCGCTGGCAGTCATCAGTTCTGCTCAGCGTGAATTGACTTTCATCAGTGAACAGCACTGAGGCCAATTAGTCTTTCGTCCAACAAGATTATGACGCCTGTGCAGGGTGATGTGGTCAGGTACCCTTGAAGGTCATCCAGCACACAAACTATGCTGATGTAGACGATTTTGAATGGTCTGACGTGACACTTGGGTGCCTCTCACCTCCCTTAAATGTTCCTGGAGTTGTCTTGCATTCAACACATGGTTACGAAGGGCACTGTAAACAATGAAGCAGTCATCAGTGTGGGATGTTGCCAAAGGCCGTCCACTTCTATATGCCTTTCTGTGACTCTTCCATTCTCTCTGCATTTGTTTCAACATGCTAAACATGCTGATGACACTCAAAGCTCAGTGGCCACTTCCACCTGATAACATTGTGCTTGAAACATCGCAATGGTGAGGTGCGGTTGATCAATTGCTAGGTGTCGTCTTTGTCTCATGATAGCAAAATACATAGCATGATGGAGGACTATAAATACCAATTTTAGTTAAACCCCAAAATTTATTGGACGATTCTTGGATGAAACGCCTGTTGTGAATTTAGGCATTAAGCTCCATGTCCGAGAGCAAGTTGTGCAAAAAGTAGTGAAACACTGAACAGTTGGACATGTGTATTCAAAAGTTTAGAGAAGGTCACATTAACTTCACCTGAAAAGATTAGAGGGCATTTTGGGATTAACTTGAAATGTTACCTGAAAGCCAAATATCCCTAACTTTTGTGAGTAAGGCACATACACACACATATACATATATATATATATATATATATATATATATATATATATATATATATATATATATATATATATATATATATATACACACACATATATATGTATGAACAACAATAAGGCAGAGTCCAGCAATAACGTGAGCAGTCCAGGATGCTGTTAAAGAAAATTTTTCCTTCTTTTTATTCATAAATTCATTAAAATATAATGGACCAAGCAATTCAGAACAGCATTATCGCAGGAAAATAACGCAGAAATTTTTTTATTTTTTTTTAACAGCATCCTGGACTGCTCACGTTATTGCTGGACTCTGCCTTGTTGTTGTTCACATTTGTATGGATGGACTCCTGCGTCCTGAACCGGGCACAACGGAGTTAACCAGGTTAGCTGAGGATCCAGGTGATTCACAGGAGTGAGCTGGTCTACATTGTTGGACACACATATATATATATATACTAGAAGGTGGCCCGATTCTACGCATCGGGTATTCTAGAATTTACGTATTGTGTAGTTCATGTATGATTTTTGTTATATATATATATATATAGATGTTGTTGTGTGTAGTTACCAAGTGTTTGTGTAGGGGCTGTACATGTTCTGGGTGTTGTCTGGGTGTGATGGGGGGTGAGAGCGGTGTTGTTTGTGTGTTGCGTTGTTTGTGGAGCGCTGTGTGTCTGTAGCGTTGTGTGTGTGTTGCGCGGTTTGTGTGTGTGTGGTGTGTTTTGGGGGGAGGTATGTTTTGTGCAATGTGTGTGTTGTGCGGTATGTGCGTATATTTGTGTGTGCCGCGGTGTTTGTGTGTTGGGTGTTGTGTGTGTGTGTGTGTGTGTGTGTGTGTGTGTGTGTGTGTGTGTGTGTTGGGGGGAGGTGCGCACTCCCAAACGTGCTCCATCCCCCATGCAGCGCACTCCTCATCGTGCTCTATCCACCATGCAGCGCACTCCCCATCGTGCTCCATCCTCTATGCTGCGCACCCCCCATCGTGCTCCATCTCCCATGCTGCGCACTCCCCTATGTGCTCCATCCCCCATGCAGCGCACTCCCCATCGTGCTCCATCCCCTATGCTGCGCACCCTCCATCGTGCTCCATCTCCCATGCTGCGCACTCCCAAACGTGCTCCACCCGCCATGCTGCGCACTCCCAAACGTGCTCCATCCCCCATGCTGCGAACTCCCTATCGTGCTCCATCCCCGATGCTGCGCAGCCCCCCATCGTGCTCCATCCCCCATGCTGCACCAGCATCAGCCTCTCTGCCCCCAGCATCAGCCTCTCTCCTCCCAGCATCAGCCTCTCTCCTCCCAGCATCAGCCTCTCTCCTCCCAGCATCAGCCTCTCTCCTCCCAGCATCAGCCTCTCTCCTCCCAGCATCAGCCTCTCTCCTCCCAGCATCAGCCTCTCTCATCCTAGCATCAGCCTCTCTCCACCCAGCATCAGCCTCTCCTCTCTGTCCCCAGCATCAGCCTCTCTCCTCCCAGCCTTCCCCAGCATCAGCCTCTCTCCTCCCAGCCTCCCTCCTCCCACCCTCCCCCAGCATCAGCCTCCCTCTCCCAGCCTCCCCCAGCATCAGCCTCCCCCAGCATCAGCCTCTCTTCTCTCAGCCTACCTCTCCCAGCCTCCCTCCTCCCAGCCTCCCTCAGCATCAGCCTCCCTCTCCCAGCCTCACCAAGCATCAGCCTCCACCAGCATCAGCCTCTCTCCTTCCAGCCTCCCCCAGCATCAGCCTCCACCAGCATCAGCCTCTCTCCTTCCAGCCTCCTCCAGCATCAGCCTCCCTCTCCCAGCCTCCCCCAGGATCAGCCTCTCTCCTTCCAGCCTCCCCCAGCATCAGCCCCTCTCCTTCCAGCCTCCCCCAGCATCAGCCTCCCTCTCCCAGCCTTCCCCAGGATCAGCCTCTCTCCTCCCAGCCTCCGTCCTCCCAGCCTTCCCCAGCATCAGCTTTCCCCTCCCAGCCTCCCTCAGCATCAGCCTTCCCCTCCCAGCCTCCCTCATCATCAGCCTTCCCCAGCATCATCCTCTTTACTCCCAGCCTCAGCCTCTCTCCTTCCAGCCTCCCCCAGCATCAGCCTCTCTCCTTCCAGCCTTCCTCAGCATCAGCCTCCCTTTCCAGCCTTCCTCAGCATCAGCCTCCCTTTCCCAGCCTTCCCCAGGATCAGCCTCTCTCCTCCCAGCCTCCTTCCTCCCAGCCTCCCCCTCTCAGCCTCCCTCAGCATCAGCCTTCCCCTCCCAGTCTCCCCCAGCATCAGCGTCCCCTTCCCAGCCTTCCCCAAGATCAGCCTCTCTGCTCCGTGCCTCCTCCAGCACGCCGTGCTCCTCTGCCGACACTCACACACCCGACCGATCGCATCCACTCACACACACCCGACCGATCGCATCCACTCACACACACCCGATCGCATCCACTCACACACACCCGATCGCATCCACTCACACACACCCGATCGCATCCACTCACACACACCCGATCGCATACACTCACAGACACTGACGATATCGCACTTACGCGCTCACAGTCACAACATCCGGAGATACCACATGCTTCTGGCCATGTGATCCTCCGACAGGTCCTGGAAGATCACAACAGCACAGTATCGAGGCCGAGAAGCAAGCGATATCTCCGGATGCTGTGAGTGTGTGGATGCGATGTGTGTGTGAGGTGTGTGTGAGAGTGAGTGTGACCTGATGTGTGTGTGAGGTGTGTGTGAGAGTGAGTGTGATCTGATGTGTGTGTATGTGTGTGTGTGTGCTGTTATGTGTGTGCCGCTGCAGGACCTTGATGTGCTGGTAACTATGCGAGCATGGTTACCAACGTATCCCGTCCCCCGCTCGCACGGGAGCCCACACCAGCATACGGCGGCGGCGTACGCTGATGTGGGCTCCCGTTGGTGGGGGGGGGGGGTCACCTGGGATTCGTAGCTCCGTGACCGTGTCAGTTCGGTGAATGCGCGGGGGGGGGGGGCGGTTTGCGGGGCCAGAGCTAGCGTGCATTGCGTGAGGGGGGCGGGGCGTGGCCGAGTTGCCAATCCCTGCAGGGTGCCGGGGCGAGAGGCCAATCTGTGGGGGGGTGGAGCCTGGGCGAGCGGCTGGCCAATCCGTGTGAGGGCGCAGCCTGGGCGAGCGGCCAATCAGTGTGGGGGGGCGGGGCCATGGCGAGCCCAGCGGCCAATCAGCTTTGTGTCACCGTAATGACACTGTCACCGTGACACAATGTCACCGTGACACAATTTTGGAGCATGACAGACAGACAGACAGACAGAATAAGGCAATTATATATATAGATATATATATATATATATTGTACATACACACATACACACACCGTATTTTTCATTTTATGAAGACGCACCGGATTATAAGACACACCCCAAATTTGGAGGGAAAAAAAAAGGTAAAATAAAAAATATGAGGTCTGTTTAGAATCTGGTGGTGTCTTACCAGGGAGGGGGGGCTGCAGAAGAGCAGGGGTCACAGGAGGAAGGGGCGGTACTAGAGTACTGCAAGTAGTATAGAGGGGGGCCCAGATACTCACTTCGGGTGCTGCTCTGTGCGGGGCCGGTGTCGCTCTGCTCTGTGTGGGGCCGGCGATGCCGCTCAGCGCAGGGCCGGCGACGCCGCTCTGCTCTGTTGGTTGGTTAGCTGGTGATGGAGCAACCGAGCGCCAAGCAGAACAGAGCAGCCATGCACTGAGCAGCCGAGCAGGATGGAGCAGCCATGCACAGAGCAGAACGGAGTGGCTCCAAACAGAACAGAGCGGCGCTGCCCGATGCACAGAACAGCGTCGCACAGACCAGCAATGCCGGCAGCACAGTGTATTGCTCGGAGCATCTCCCTGCCTCCTTTGACCCCTCTGCACAACTATCCGGGTAAGCTACATTCGGACTTTAAGACACACCCCTCATTTTCCTCCCAAAGTTTTGGGAGGAAAAATGCGTCTTATAATCCGAAAAATACGGTATGTATCTGTCATGGAGTGTGATGGGATAAAAAGGGACTGGCCCTCAGGGTGCCCTAGCTGTCTCCAATCCCAGAGATACCTCTAGTGGTGAAGATGTCTGAGCCGCCTTTCTTACTCTGCTCCTGGAAAGCCCTAATCTTATACCCCCACTCCCCCAACCCAGGGGAAGTCCAGGACAGGAGTGGAGGAACCCACAGAAATACACAAATGGGGAAATCAAAAACTATCACACAGCTAGCACACACAGAGATAAGACAATACGTGATAAGGAGGAAATAAACAGCAGAGAGGAAATTACCAAACTACGAGAGGATTTCCACAGCACACCAAGCAGAATGTAATAATTCACCAGCAACTAGAACACAGCAGCACAGGGACCGGTTTAGCAAAATCTATAGTCGGCATGGGAAGACAGGCTACACCATTTTAAAAAGGCGGGGGGTAACTGTGATAGGTCTCCCACAAGACGTGATCCAAGAGGTAAGTAGCAGGCTAGCAGAGATTAACTCCTGCAAGTCTAATCACTAATTAATCCCTAATGAGCACAAAGTTGGTCAATGCCTGAGCCTGTCTATGAAACACAGAAGCATTAGAGAAGGCATAGTGTGGAGTGTCATTCTGCAGGGTCAACAGTGTCAGATGCCTAAATGACACTCGGTGAGTTTAGAGCCAAACACCGTGTGACAGTATCACAACATTGTTGTGCTACTACAAGTGATGAAAAGCTTTTTCCACATTTCAAGCAGTTTTGCATCAGAAAACTGAGTTAAACCCTTACAGGGAACCTGTCACCAGATTTGGCGACTATAAGCTGCAGCCACCACAAGTGAGCCCTTATATACAGCATTCTAGAATACTGTATATAAGAGCCCAGGCTGCTTGTTAGAATGTAAAAAACACCTATTATACTCACCCAGGGGGACGGTCCCAGTCCAATGGGTGTCACTGCTCTCCGGTCCAGCGCCTCCTCTCTGCTGCAATTGCAGTCCTCCTCCTACCCAGCCCAGCATGGATGACGTGTCCTACATCATCCACACAAGGTCGGCATTGCAGTCCTGCGCTGGCTCACTTTGATCTGCCCTACTCAGGGCAGATAGAATTATTTTAGTGCGCATGCATGGACGGTCCTTCACCTTCCCACGTGCTTGCGCATTACAGTACTTTGATCTGCTCTGAACAGGATAAATCAAAGAGCGCCTGCGTTGGAGCGCAATGCCGGCCGGTGTGGATGACGTAGGACACGTCATCCATGCTGGGCTGGGTAGAAGGACAGCAATCGCAGCAGAGAGGAGGCTCTGGACTAGACAGCAGCAATACCCATCAGACCGAACCGTCCCCCTGGGGGAGTATGATAAAAGTGATTTTTATGCTCTACACAGCAGCCTGGGCTCTTATACACAGTATTCTGGAATGCTGTATATAAGAGCTCAGTGGTTGTGGCCACAGGTTATAGTGGCCAAATCTGGTGACAGGTTCCCTTTAAGGGCTCACCCCTTTTTCATTTTTTTGCACTTTGCTTTTTCCTTCACCTTCTTCCTGAAGTCATAACTTTTTTTTCTTCTGAAAAAGCCATGAGATCTTGAATTTTTGTGGGACTAGTTGTAGTTTCTGAATGGCACATTCCATCTTTCCATTTTATCAGTTTTACTAACATTGGTGGTGACTTTGTTTTTTTTTAAATTAGTAAAAAAAAAAAAAATTTAAATAAAATAGTACCTTGAGTAGCCATTTTCCAAAATCAGTGACATTCGTCGAGGGAGTTGTTTTTTTTCTGTGTTGACCTGATGAGTTGATAGTATACTTGTGCAGACACGATGTGTTAATCACTTCTTATTGCATTTCTTTGTGGATCGGGTGAATTAATTTTATATTTAGAAAGATTGGACTTTCCTGGACAAAGCGGAAGACAGATTAAAGGGGTTGTCCAGTCTAAATCCACAAGTCTGCAGTCGCTCCATGTGTCACTATGTGTCTACAGACTTATGAATCCTCACATCGTACGTACTGTGCGCTGTAAGGCTATGTGCCCACGCTACAGGATTTATCGCGGATTTTGCCGCGGATTTAGCGCGGATTTGCCGAAAATCTGCAGCAGCAGCACTTCCAAGCCATTTCAATGGCATTTTGGAAATGCTGTGCCCATGCTGCGGATTTTTCCGCTGCGGATTTTGCCGCGGATTTTGATGCGGAACAAACTGCAGCATGTCAATTGTTTGGTGCAGATTTGGTGCGGATTTTCTGTTTTGAATGGGGAAAAAAAAAAAATAAAATCCGCATCAAAATCCGCGTCAAATCCGCGTCAAATCCGCGTCAAATCCGCAGCTATGTGAAGGTGCGGATTCCGGGGGAAAGCTGCGGATTTTGAGGCACAAAAATCCGCAGGTACATTCTACCGTGGACACATAGCCTTAGGAGTCTCTGGTGTCAAAGCCGGAAACGCCTGTCACATAGCCGCTAGTATGTGATATGCAGACTCCTGGACAGAATCCAATTAGAGGGGTGCAGTCTCACTCAATACACTTGCATTGTGTAAGGCCATGCCTTTCTAGCCAGATTCTGTCCGAGTGTATACATATCCCACACTTGGGTCCATTTGACCGCCAATCGTGGCTCTTACATCGGCTAATCCTCACAGTGCATATGATGTTAGGGTTCACAAGTCCGCAGTCACAAAGAGTGACACATAGAGGGACTGCAAACGTGTGGATTTAGACCGTACAACCCCTTTAAGGAACCATGGGTCTCCCCAGCCTGAGAATACCAGCCCCCAGCTGTCGGGCTTTATCATGACTGGGTATCAAAATTGGGGGGGACCGCATGCCGTTTTTTTTTTTTTAATTATTTAAATTTTAAAAAAGTTGCATGTGGTTCCTCCTATTTTGATACACAGTCAAGATAAGTGCACAGCTGGTGTCTGGAGCTATAAGCTATATCGGTGCTGGGTATCATAATACGGGGTAATCCTACGACAAATATTTATTTATTTTTACTGTACCTTAGGGACCCGCAGACCGCGCCTATGATTGGCTGCAGGCTGACCCTGCCACACAGGCTGGGGGTGCGTCTAACTGCAACCAATCACAGACGCTAGGACGGCCAGTGGGCAGGGAAAGCAGTGCATATACAATGAAGGCAATGAGCAGCCCTGGAAGTGAATGGGGGGCCGCGGGAGCACAGTACAGCCGCGCCGAAGACTCGGTAAGTATGAAGTGCTTCCTTTATTCTTATTTTTTTTATTTTTCCTTTTCTTTTTTGTTCCCAAAGTTGACAGATCAACACCCGGAATCCAGAGCCTGGCATTCGGGTAAATTTGAAACTGTGTGGATCCAGACTTTTAGGCCTAGGACACACGGCGAGAAAAATGAAGCGAGTACAATGCGATAGATTAAAAAAAAAAAATATATCGCATTTCACTTGGACCAATATTACTTCATGGGGCTGCTCCCATGAGTGATTCTTTTCTCAGCCCTAACCGGACCGAGAAAACAGTCGCAGCATGCTGCGGGTGGAATGCGATTTTGTTCCACTCGAACCCATTCAAGTCTATGGGACGAGAGAAACATCGCATTGCTCTCGCATTACACCGGTATAACGTGAGAGAAGTGCGATTCTCGCATCAGCCGGCAACAGAGGAGATAGGTAGATAAATCCCTCCCTCCCCTCCGCAGCACTGGCAGCCCCCTCAGCACCTGAGCAGTGTGTCATGCGAGCACTCACACTAATCATCGTGTGGCCTCAGCCTTAGGCTGGGACCACACGGGGCACTACTGTGATGCTAGCATGACACTCGGCCCGTGCTGGCAGCACAGCAGGAGCCGAGTGTCATGCTAGTATCCCTGCGACTGCGGTCCGACCGTGCGAGCGGACCTCAGCTGTGGGGGGCGGCCCGGGTCTCAGGAGGGACAGGCTGGCACTGAGGAGGGGTGGGCCAGCGCTGAGGAGGTGCGGGCTGGCACGGAGGAAGGGAGGGATTTCTCTCCCTCTGTCCTCCGTAGCTGGCTACTGCGATTCTCACTCTGCACGCACGGTACACCGGAGTACCGCGAGTGCAGTGCGATTTTTCTTTCGCCCCATTCACTTGAATGGGTGCGAGAGTAAAGAGTCTCGCATTACAGTGGCAGCATGCTCTGATTGTTTTCTCGGTCCGATTACGGCTAAGAAAATAAATCGCTCATGTGCGCTGACACACAGGCTAATATTGGTCCGAGTGGAATGCGATGTTTTATTGCACTCCACTCGTATTCGATTTTCTGTGGCTTAGGCCTTACAGTCCGGGTCTGCCCATCACTAGTCAGAACTGCTGCACCCAGTAACCTAAGTGATACATCATTTGATTCAGAATCTCTTTGCTTACATTATGCTGCTCTCAGATCGGGTAGATTCCCTATAACATTCCAGCTCTCGATACAATGTTAGTGTATGGCAGCTAAAACATTGGCTTACTTTACTTCCTAACTTTATTGCCCAAATCATCTTAATCTTTTCTTTGTTTGTTTTTGAAATGTTAGTAAGTCGGATTAATTTACCCAGGCTTTATACATATAAAAGAATGTCTGGCACTGGGTTCTGCAAAGTATAGAGGATGCTTTATCTTCCTTTTAATCCTTCTAGTAGGCGGACGGCGTTACATCCAAGGTGACATTAGTCACAACAGAACTTTAGGTTAGAACAGGCAAAGTGATGTTACAGTAACAGACAAGCAAACAATAACATACCAATCTTACCAGTAAGTTAGGAAACATGTATATTCACCCCCGCAATGTATATAATAACTATTGCACAGCAGTTATAACAATAACTCTACATAAAGATAATTAAAAATCACAACAGACTTTAATCCCATGAATCAGTAAATGTAATTATGTCTAATTTCATACAGACTTGCAGTGTTTTTTTTTTTACTCTTTAACCTACTTAGACTGACGATAAGTCCTCGAGACATTTAAATACATAATTTTGGAATGTACACAGATTGATTTCGACATAACATAATGAGCGTGCATGGCGGCCTTCTCCGAGCTGGCAGACGGGATTGTCTTTGCAAAATACAAGCCGGCATGACATATGCTACGTTTATTGCAATGAAATGCAACATAATAGGGCTAAAAATACGACGAGCACAAAATCAAGCTCGGGAGTGACTGGGAAGATCTGCCTCAGATGGAGAAAACACAATCTCATCTACTCGTTGTTAGAAAGTATCCATATCGATGGGGCAAATGAGCCTGACTGGTACCAGATGGCATCGTAGGCAAACCAGATTCATTATGCTTCAGCTCAAGGTAAACTTCAAAATTAATTATCACAAGCATCCGTTCCAGGTGTTCGGCGATGCTGGAAGCTGTAAGGGTCTCTGCCGGCTTTTTATGGGTCGTGAAACCATCAGATCAACTCCGCTCTATATCAGTAATTGCTCCTACACCATGTTGGACTCGGGTGCCTGGGGCCAAGACAACCAGAATGGAGTTGGGTTGGGCTGAGGGCCAGATGAGAACTTTAATAAATTTATGAGGTCCATCCTAGAGGTAAACGGATATAACCTGACCCCTATAGCTAGACACTGCGCTTCAACATAAAATGGGAGAGATTTGTAAGTGGCCACATCTCAACAAAGTATAGAAATAAATATGGAGGACAGGATCGGTCATGTAAGAAGAGCGGCTTAAATCCAGCAATCACAGTTTTTAAAAGTGAAGCTGTGCAGTTTTACCAATAGATTGTTCAAGGGGTTGTTCTGGTCGAGAAGGAAAGTCTTTAATCGCTCTATGTGACTGTAGACTACAAAATTCTGCTCACTTTCACGATTCCCTGTGCAGGTGGGCAGTCACGTAACCTGTTGTATGTCATTTGCAGATTTGAGGTTACATGCCAACTAGACTCTTCTCTGCTTCTCAATGTTGTAGTGGAAGAAGTCTAGTCAGCATGTAATCGCAAGAATGCCAATCGCATACACGCGGCCATGTGATTGCCCACTTGCACGGGGATACAGAGGAATCGTTAGGCCGGTGTCACACTTGCGATTGCCTCGCGTGTATCTCGTGAGTTTCGCGGTGCATCACCCGTCACGGACTCACACTCTGCTCACAGGAGCGGGTCAGTTGCATGCATCTCTATGTAGCCGACCCCGCTCCTGTGAGCAGCGTGAGAGTCCGTGACAGGTGATACACCGCGAAACTCGCGCGAGATATACGCGAGGCAATCGCAAGTGTGACACCGGCCTTACAATGTGTTGACCATACAATGTCACAATTAAGCAATAAATTCACGTGACTGAAGACCGCTTAATTTTCTTCTTATTTTAGACAACCCCTTTAATGGCTACTTTGCAGGAAAGCGATGATTCTAATTATACAACCACACAGTCATGAACAGTTAATTGAAAGCCATATCAATCCGCATTTTGGAGCTGTTTTCTTCTGCATTACAGTCTGTAAACCCACCTTTTGGAAAACTCCTCCTCCAAAATACATGCCACTGAAATCTAAGACGTGCCACTCATGGGCAACAAACACGATGTTAAGTCACACATAGGACACCGCACATTATACACATACACACATCTGACATGTGCCAATCCTGCACTAGACACTGGCCTATTACTGAGATAAGAGAAGGCAGTTGGTGCTTATGAGATTCTATGAGAGGAGGAGGGAGGAGCCCGATGTATAGCTCCGCCCCCTCATATCTTGAAAGAATTTCATCAGCACCAACTGCCCTCTCCTATCTCAGTAATGGGAAAGTCTTCCCTGAATACAGAATTAACCTCAAAATTGAGAATTTTGATAATGACTGATCAATTCTGGCAGAGAAAGCAGCAGATTTCTCTAATAAGATACATTACAAGTTGCTTATTTTCATGTGCAAGATTGATTTATGAAATAAAAACTAAAACAATGGTTATGCTTTAAGTACAAAGCACCAACAGCTTGTCTCCTTACATAATGACCTACTATTATGAAATGCACAAAAATGATTTTTTTTCACTCACATTTTAGATTTGGCTATACATCATTGTTTTCCAATTCTTAAAGAAATAATTTATTAAAGACACAAACTAAATAAAAAATATATCTAAATCAAAATGATCTTCGTCTCAGTAAGGTTTGCCCTACAGCAGAGGCATGATCCATACAATAGAGGACTGCTGCCCACTGGTAGAGACTTGTCCTTGGTTTACACCACTCACTGAAAAAGTAATTACCGCATATATGCCGACTTTTTCAGGTCATTTTTTTTATGCTGAAAAAGCCCCCCTCGGCTCATACTTCAGTGAGGGTTATAAGACACACTTTTCCCCCCCAAAACTGGGTGTAAAATGGGGTTGCATTATATAATCCAGATAAAGCTTATCGGGTTGGCGTAGCGAAGCGGGGTCATGGGGCGAAGTATCAGCAATACAGTGGGTTGGGGGTGTTGTGGTGGTGTTGCCGCTCAGGAGGGTAAGTGATACAGGCGGCTCAGTGGTGTTGCAGCGGGCACCATTGAGCCCAGATCTCAGTCTGCGCACATGTTGCTCCCACAGCCATTTTCTTGAAGTCTATTGCGTCAACTGCTGGTGGGCCCAACGGAGCCTGCCGACAGGGTCAATGTGGCCCGTTGCGGCACCCCATGAGCCCCCAGTATCACCGACCCTCCTGAGCCCCGACACTCCTAAGCCCGAAATATTGCCGACCTTCCGTCCTGTGATCCTCCTAAACCATGGACACCCCCGTGCTCCGAGCTCGCAGCTTTGCCGACCCAGCCTCCTGAGCCATTTTACTGCCACCACTGCTCCGCCCTGGTGAGTTAATATAAGACACATTAGGATTATAAGACGGACCCCCATTTTAACATTAAAAATTATTTTTTCCAATTTTCCTTCTCTAGCATACACCCGTTAAATGCCGCTGTCAGAGATTGACAACAGTAATTTAACATGTTAACAGCTGCGTATGGAGCGCAACTCCATCCGCAGCTGTAAGAGGCACATGATGGATGATTAAGGCTACTTTCACACATCAGTTTTTGGCATCAGGCATAATCCGGCGTGTGCCTGACGCAACGGATCCGGCGCAGAATATGTAAAAAACTGATGTGCCTGATCTTTTTTTTACGGATCCGGTATACCTGATCCGTCAAAAAAATGGATCCGGCGCATCCGTTTTTGCATCCGTTTAGTCCATTTTTTGCTGGAACCGTTTTTTTTCAATACATTGGAGCATGCTCAATTTACAAAAATAGATCAGTTTTTGCCGCATTGCGCCGGATCCGGCATTTATAGGCTTCCATTGTAAATCACGCTGTATCGCGCCGATGCGGTTTATTTTCTCAGAGACAAAAAACGTTATAAGAGATGTTCCATCCGGCCGCCGCATTAGCCAATTGCGACGGATCCAGCAAAAGCCGGATGCAACGCAAGGCCATCAGGCACAATCCAGCGCTAATACAAATCAGTGGGGATAAAACTGATCCGGCGCCGAATCAGTTTTATCCGTTATTTTCCAGATTGTGCCTGATGGAAAAAAACTGATGTGTGTAAGTAGTCTAAATCAGCCGACGTGCAGGGTAAGCTGCGGGCTCGGCGCACGAGCCCGCATGAAAAGCAGACAGATGGCGGATGACGGACATAGTACGTTATGGATCGTTAAGGGGTTAAACAAGTAAGATATCATTGATGTTTACTATTGTATAATATTATTAATATTAATATTTAATAAGATAAAGTACCTAAATGAAATAGAGCTGCACAAGGTTTTCTGTGGTGAAGCCTCTTACTCTGGAGAACTATGCAGCTCTATGAATAGCTCTTATGATCTAATTTCCAAGGTATTATTGACATGCGGAGTTACATGGACTTTTCTATTTGTGATTTGTTTCTATAACCTTTCCAGGGCACACAAGGTTGCGCGGTGGAGGCCTCCTAGAAATACTGTGGGAACAGAAATGATTTGGCGTGGGACCCCGGGAGCGTCGCTCTCTATTCTGGTACATGAAGGCTGGATGTGGACTCACCACCATGTTGTAGGCGTCTGGAACCTCAATTTCAAACTGGAATTTCCCACCTTGGTAATAGCTTTCATCTGTAAGACAGAACAAACAGTTTAATGGACGTGCGGCGCTCCGCTGCTTACTGCAAATTCACTAAAAAGCGGGCAATCACCCATATAACGTTCCCATATGAGCATTTCTCTAATGTGTGTGCACAAGGAGCGGATCTCATCATGTACAACTCATCCAGCTTTCTGTTCCACTCACAACTAATTAACCATTGAGCGGCGTCCAGCTCCCAAGACACATCAATCTTTGCCGCTTCAATTAATTAGTGTATCCAAGCGGCAAAATATTAAATTCAGATATATATTTATATTTCTCCATCGCTCGGCTTAGCACGTGCATCATTCTGTAACCAAACTCCGCCGAGAGTAGGAAATAAGCTGCGTTTCATGGCTGATGAGCCATACATAAGCTGGATAACGCTGAAGGAGCGGCGTGTAATAACACAGCAATACCCACAGCGTCCGAGCAAGGGCTTCTGCACACGTCGAGCATTCGTAGGGTTTTGTTTTTGCAGAAAAAAAATCTCATGCATGTTACTTTTTTTGTTCATATCAATTATTTCAGGATTTTTCAACCATTCAAATGCATAAAAGAAAACACAAGTAATAAAAGGTTCAAAAATGGAAATATTGTACGATGCATTTTTCCTGCCAAAAGAGGAGTTTTGGAACAAAATCTGCTGCAAATATTCCACATCTTCATATATCCTAAGGGGATTTGTGCCATGCCTAGACTTTGTTGGATGTTGCTGCCCATTTTGCCATTATATCCATCGCTTAACAGACTGCCCATGAGATGGTGAAGGTTCGAGAACCAACGAATAAGTGAACAAAAAAAAAAAAAACAGAAAATCCGGCGATATGGAGGAAACTCGTGTCATTGACGTAACAAAGCTTCTAATACATCCAAATTGTCAAAGACATCACAAAGTGGTAAAAAAGGCACACCTGGAAACCGACGCGTTTCAGATTATATCTTAATCAACCATGATTAAAGGGATCCTGTCAGGTGCAATATGTACCCAGAACCATGAGTAGTTCTGGTGCATATTGCTAATCCCTGCCTAACTGTCCCTGTAGATCAGGGGTGGGGAACCTTTTTTCTGCCGGGGGCCATTTTGAAATTTCTACCAACCTTCGGGGGCCGCACAAAACTATCAACTTGAAAATTACCCTAATATATTTGGTCAAACAATTAACTCACTGTGGTGGCTGGAGCTTCTACTCTTTGGTGCAGCTGTAATATTAGGCGATGTTGATCTTGTTGCTTTTCACAACTGCTTTTCCAGGTTTGAGTTGGCTGAGACTGCTGTATATACATCACAGGGGAGGGTTGGGAGGAATATAGATCACTGGGGAGGCTGAGGGCATAGACATCACTGGGGGGTACATACATCACTGGGGGATATCTACATCATTGATGGGGAGCACAGACATAGCTGGGGAGCATAAACATTTCTGGGGAGGGCTGGGAGGAATATACATCACTAGGGAAGCAGCAGGGCATAGACGTCACTGGGGGTACATACATCTCTGGGCGGCACAGACTTCACTGGGGGTATATACACACCACTGGGTTGCACAGACATAGCTGGGGGGCACAAACATTGCTGGGGTTATATACATAGTCAAGGGCAGACAGCCCTTGGGGATGCCGAAGGGACAAAGACAGCCCTGGGGGCACAGAGAATGATGGGAGAGGCTGGAGGCACAGACAAACCTGGGGGACGCTGGGGGCACAGATGGCACAGAGACGGATGGGAGAGGCTGAAGGCACAGACAGACCTGGGAGAGGCTCGGGGCACAGATATCACTGGTGATACTGGGGGGTTGGGGCACAGATCACTGGGGAGACTGGGGAGGGGCACAGTGATCACTGGGGAGACTGGGGGGGCACAGATCAATGGGGGAGGGCACAGATCACTGGGGAGACTGGGGGGGGCACAGAGATCAATGGGGAGACTGGGGGGGCACAGAAATCACTGGGGAGACTGGGGGGGGCACAGAAATCACTGGGGAGACTGGGGGGGCACAGAAATCACTGGGGAGACTGGGGGGGCACAGAGATCACTGGGGAGACTGGGGGGGCACAGAGATCACTGGGGAGACTGGGGGGGCATAGAGATCACTGGGGAGTCACAGATCACTGGGGAGACTGGGGGGCACAGATCACTGGGGAGACTGGGTGGGCACAGATCACTGGGAGGGCACAGATCACTGGGGAGACTGGGGGGGTCACAGAACATTGGGGAGAAAGAGGGGCACAGAGCGCTGGGGGGCACAGGCAGACCCGGTGGAGCTTGGAGACAGAGAACTGGGTGAGGCTTGGATCACTGAGCGCTGGAGGTGGTCGCGGGCACGGAGAGCGCTGCCGGCGCGCACAGAGAAGCAGCCGCCGCCGGGTACAGGAAGCCGCTGCCAGGTACAGGAATCCGCCGCCGCCGGGTACAGGGAGCCGCTGCCATCGGGTACAGGGAGCCACCGCCGTAGCCGGGAGAGCATCCGCAACCGGGCACAGGGAGAGCCGCCGGGAACAGGGAGAGCCCCCGCCGAGCACAGAGCGCTGCCCGGCACAGTAAGACCTGGGGGATGATTGGCATTTGGCAGTCAATCCTCTTGTTTGATTGTAGGGCACCTCACACCGACTCCACCTACAAAGTACGTCCTCACGTAGGCAGTACCAGCGTGGTGACTTAGTCTTTCAGGTATAGGAAATGCAGCGTTCAGCATTGAACGCGCTGTGTGGGGTTTTAAAGGGCCAGCCGCCAGCAAGATGCGGCTGCTGCCCCAGCACTGCAGTCACCAGGAATCAGCCCGGGGGCCGTAGAAAAAGTCGTCGCGGGCCGCATACGGCCCGCGGGCTGGAGGTTCCCCACCCCTGCTGTAGATAGTAGCATAGATAAAGAGATCTTTAGAAAAAGCATTTCTAAAGATCCCATATGATATGCTAATGAGTGAAGGGACTAGTCACAGGGGCGTTATTTGACCCTAACTAGTCCACCCTCTTAGCATGTTAGCACGCCCCTGTGGGTGTCCTAACATGCTATTAAATGCCTGGTGTCATCGCATAGACGCGTGTACCTGTGCATTGTCACCGCCGATGATGTCGGGTTTAGGGTCAGTGCATATTATCAGAAGTCCCGGCACGTCTGGTCATGCACACTATGAAGCCAGGTATACGCTTCAGAAAGGTCTTGTGCGCGTGCCCAGAAGTGTCCGGACTTCTTATCATGTGCACTGAGCCTAAATCTAGAGTAGCTGCGGTGACAACAGAAAGGTACGCTCATCAGCCCTGATGATGCTGGCATTGAATAGCATGTTAGTACACCCCTGTGGGCGTACTAAAATGTTAAGAGGACGAACTAGTCGGGGGAACTAACGCCCTTGTGACTAGTCCCCGAGCTCATTTTCATATCATAAAGGATCTTTAGAAATACTTTTTCTAAAGATCCCTTTATCTATGCCGGTGTATACAGGGACAGTTCGGCAGGGATTAGTAATATACACCCAGAACTGCTCATGGTTCTGGGTGCATTTTGCAGCTGACAGGTTCCCTTTAAGGCATGAGCTGAAATGCATCAGATTGCTGGGGTGCCTTTTTTTTACCACTTTTTGATGTCTTTGACTGTTTTGTTTTTTACAATTTGGATTAATTAAAAGTTTTTTTTTATATCAATGACACAAGTTTCCTCCATATCGCCAGATTTTCTCTTATTTTGTTATTGGATTCCCAGCCCAGGCTGGGGCCTGTCCGTGCTGATTGGGGAACTAGGCTGGTGCATGAGCAGCTGATTATTTCATTTATCTCTCAGAATAATTCTGCCACTGATCCAGCACAGATGTTCTCTCTCTAGTTATCACCAATCAGTGAAGCCGGTAGTATGGCATGTGACCCAAGACATTTTTTGACCCCCTTTAATTGTGCCTTAGTCACCCTCAACCTGCTATGTATGGGATTGTAGCAGCTCCATTGTACAGCATGATGAAGCAGATACCGCCGCAATTTGGGGACAAAGAAATGTACCAAGAAACATTGCAAAGGCGTTAATGAGGTTTTCCAATTACTTGATATTGATAACTTATATAGCAGCTGATCAATGGGGGCGTTGGGTGTCAAACTTCCACCGATCAGATAATGTTGACCCATCAAATAACATGAGACCAGACAACTCTTAAAGGGAATTTGTCAGCAGGTTTTTGCTGCCTCATCAAAGCACAGCAGGAGCATGAGACAACCCTGAGATCAGAGTTCAACAACGTATCACTTATATTTCTGTGGGCAGCCGTTCTGACACCGAAAGATTCTATATTTTGTATGTTGCAGAGATGTGAAAACTGTCCATGCTGACAACAGGCTTTCAGTGCACATTTCCATAAACAGAAGCTGCTAAATCACAGAGGGGCCGGAGTCGGACCAGAGCTTACTGCTGCTGAGATCCACTAATGATAAAGATAACAGGCTTAAGCTAACTTTGCAGGTAAACTAAAGCAGACTATGAGATAACACACAAAAGCTGAAGTGTATATTTTAACTACTGCAGCATGCTGTCTTCAGGTTCCATTGCAGAAACCTGCTGACAGTCCCTTTAACCTACACTGTGGCTTCTTCTAATCACGATCTACAAAGGCTAGTGAGACATAGTAGAGCTTATTCCTCACTAGGTGGCAGCAGAGTAGTGAAGAGGAGACAAAGAAACACTAACGGAAAGACAGCTGAAGTATAGCAGAGTAACTTCAGCAGGCAGTTAACAGGCGAACCACCAGGGGGCAATAAAGTAGTCAAACAGTCAGGGTCTAGCCAGGAAAGTCGAGTCACTGCAAAAGGGATGATCAATATCAAGTCAGAAAACAGAACGGAGTTGGAAGCCGGGAGATCAGGTATGCAGAGGGAAACACAAACAACAGACAGGAGCGGGAAGTCAGGGACCGGGACAGGCAAACGAACGGGGAGAGGGTTCAAGTCAGGACACAGTAGCAGGGAGGCAGAGCAGATCGGGAACACGCAACAGAGCCAGTATACAAGCTGCAAGGCAGAAATATCACTAGCACTTAGCCATAGATAGAGAGGCAATATATAGCGTCCTGGGATCCAGAACGCAGCAAGAGAAGTTAACCCCTGACATGACCAGGCCAGAGCTGGGTGTAACCAGCAGCAGGGAAAAGCCGGCCTGGATCATGACACTTCTTTCTTGGGATTCCTGCAGTTGGATCCCCACTAATTATAAAGCATTGCAATTGCATACCCTAGCACTACATAATCACTATATGTGATGAAAACCCTTTTAACTTGATTGTAAGTGGCCAATATTTTAAGAAATGGCCCCTCACGAGTAGCATGAAAGGATCAGAACATCTGTACATCTGCTCTGCTGTAGTAAGAATAAAATCACCGAAGACGTACAGACAAGGATGGGCGGGCATATAAGAAAGATCATTACAACGTAAACTAATTGGGTTAATGTACGGATAAATGATTATTCACACATAAAAACTCAGAAAAAAACTGGAATACTTAGAGGAAATCCATGAAAACAGGAGGAAAATAAGCAGATGGTGGATCTGGCAGGATATGAACCTGTGGCCCCGGTGACCACAGCGTATCCATGTATATATCTGCGCACACATATAATTGTGTTTCGTAGTTTTATACAATGGAGGGTGACTGATCTTTACCAGGAATACATCTGCATTAAATATCAGAAGACTAACCAGGAGGAAAGCAACAAAGCCATCTGCGAAACAGCCCAGCATCGCAATGCCCAAGTTGTAGCATAAAGACATATGTATTTGTTTATTTCGGCCTTCGGAGCCGCTCGTGTGACAGAAACCACGCTAACCCGCCACGTTATCCCAGAGCAGCGTCTCTAAATATTAATGAGGCTCTGCAAAGAGGTTAAGACATAGGAGATATAAATAAGCAAAGAGCAGGGAGAAGGCAAGACCACGCCGGACGGAACGAGAGCCCGATGTTGTCGGCTAAGCCGGCTCTTTGTGTACCGCAGGAGGAGAAGTTAATATACCAACAATGGTATGGAAACGTGCAACAGCGTGTTCTCAATAAAGCCATCAGCTCATTAACATGCTCGCTGGCCTTGTGTAGGGACACATCATTCACAGCCAACTGAGCGTCTCTAGGACACAACGGTGGGAAGAACCATGCAGCCGAGTGGAAGACAAAAAAAAGCCGAGGAGGAAAATAGCAGGATACTGAGCTTGTCTTAGCGTCTGATGTCCCACAGAAAGTTATGGGCACATAGATCCCCCAGTCCGACAGGACACATTGTACCATAGTAAGGAACAGAGCCGCGATGATTCAGAAGGAGCAGATTTTACAAGACTGATACCTCGGGACACGTCTATAAAGTCACAGTGTTAAATTGTTTACAAAATAAAAATACAATATATTAAATAAATATTTTTCTTCATACAAATATGGACTAAATATATAGACAAACAAATATAATTCAGTCTACTTGGGTAGGAGTCTATCAGCATGGCACATCTAAGAACTGTGCAATCTTAACTCTCTCCTTGCAGTAGCTTCAAATCTGTCAGATTGTGAGGGTCTCTTCAGGTCACCCACAGATTTTTCTATTGCATTCCGGTCTGGGCTCAGGCTGGGTCTTTCCAAAACTGTTATTTTGTCAATTTTGTTTGATTTCAGTGTTTTAGCGGAGGCCTGAAGATTGTGATGCAAAACTGACGATACTTGGAACTAATCCCAATTCCCTATGGACATTATCTAAAGCCCCAGTTCCAGCTGCCAGTAAACAGCCCCACAACTACCCAAAGCCTAATGTTGCCTCCACCATGGTTCACTGTGGGTATGGTGTTATTTTTGTGTATGTTCAGCGTTAGTTTTGAGGCAAACATACATTTCTGAATTATGGCCAAAAAAATTCAACCTTGGTCTCCAACCAGAAAAGGTTTTTCTTTCATGCTTTTGGCAGACTTTGTGTCGGTTTTGGCAAAACAAAGCCAGACTTGGATATTTTTCTTTGTAAGAAAAGGCTTCCGACTTATCACTCTACACCACAGGCCAGATATATGAAGAATACGGGAGATTGCTGCCATGTGCAGTACACAATTAAAATTTGCAAGAAATTCCTGTAGCTCTTTTAAAGGGAACCTGTCAGATCCCCTATATCTTCCAACACAGCAGCATTCATAGCTGTATGCCCAAATTCACTGCTTAACCAGCTTTGTCTAATGCTAGTCACTAAAATCAAGGTTTTCAAAAAAAACAAAAAACTTATGAAACTTGTTTTCCCTATGATACTTAGGGCTTTGACTAGTCGCAGGGGTGTTGTTTCCCCAGAATATTCAGCCCTTTTTCAATGTTATAACATGATTTCCACAAGCCAGTGTCACTGCCAGCTCCTGGAAATCTAGTGCCTTGAGTGCGGCTCATTTCGGAAGAGTCAGTGCACCTGTGAAGCTCGGTGTACGCTTCCAGTCTTCATTAGGTGCACTGCACATGACCGGAAGGCTCACGTTCACCTCTTCTAAACTTCCTGTCATGCACAATGTGCCTAATGAAGCCGGGAAGCGTCAATCCAGGTTCTGAAGTGCCTAAAATGAGCCATGAGCATATGTGAGATTTTCATAAGCTGGCGGTGATGCCAGCTCATGGAATTCATGTTATCACGCTTACATTTATTTTAAATATTTTTTAAAAATATTTTCTACTTTTGACTGTATTTAATAGTCTTCTTAGGGTACTTGAACCTGCAATGGTGTGATAACTTGTTCTATATACAGCACTGCCACAGCATTGCTTTAAAGAGAAGAAATCAAGGACTCCTATGAATGCCAGCCATGGGCTGGTTTTCACAGGAGTATTTTAATGACAGACACAGGGGTCCTCAGCAGACCCCTCACTGTCATGACAGCTCATCTGTATCCTGTGATCGCGCCGATGAGGGCTTAGGATAGTGCTCCCCACTACCAGCACACGTTAAATGCTGCTATCAGAGATTGACAGCGGCATTTTACAGGTTAGCAGGTGAGGGTGGAGCACCGATCCACCTGTGGCTGTTAGAGGCAGATGAAGGCTGAATGATTCGAGCTTGGCCTGTGAGCCTACATCAAAGGCAGGGAAACAACTCATGATGCACATAGCACATCATTAGTCTTAAAGAGGTTAAAGGGGGGTAGTGTTACATCTACAAATATCTTCCAGCTTGTTAGCGTGAGCTGTTTATTTACCTGTACAGATTTAACTTTGGGAGCAAATACATTTGCAACTTGGAGGTCTATGATATTATGCACAAAGGTAAAAGCCTCAAGCCTGCTTTACACCTTACGATATCACATACAATATCGTATGCGATGTGACCCGCCCCCATCGTATGTGCGGCACGTTCAATTTGTTGACCGTGTCGCACAAACTATTATTTCCTGTCACACATACTTACGTACCATATGACCTCGATGTGGGCGGCGAACATCCACTTCCTGGAGTGGGAGGGACGTTCGGTGTCACCGTGACGTCACGCGGCAGCCGGCCAATAGAAGCGGAGGGGCGGAGATGAGCGGGACATAAACATCCTGCCCACCTCCTTCCTTCCGCATTGCCGGTGGGAGCCGCGGGACGCAGGTAAGATCTGTTCATCATTCCCGGGGTGTCACACACTGCGATGTGTGCTAACTCAGGAACATTGAACAACCCGACGTTCAATTTTTAGGTTTTGAACGACGTGCATGCGATCAAGGATTATTAGTTCAATCGCAATCGCACGTAGGTTTCACATGCTACAATATCACTAACGATGCCGGATGTGCGTCACTTACGACGTGACCCCACCGACACATTGTTAGATAAATTGTAGCGTGTAAAGCCCGCTTAAGTAATATAATAGACAGTGATGTCGTCATCAACAAAACAATAGCAAACAAAAAAAAACAAACATAACAAAACACACCAGCAACAACATACATCAATCAATAACGACTACCAAATTACCACCACAACAAGCAGCAACCAGAGAGGCGCTTTATTTTACTTTCTCAAACAGAAAATATTTCTTAACTCCGCAATCTGTTTATATTTCCAGCTTTAAAAACACATTGTAAATAACAGAAATTCTAACTTGCACAGTACAGAGTAATAAATGTACATAACAAGAAACACAAAACTTTTGACTGACAGAATCACTACAATACAAAGAACAGTGAAAGTACAAGTAATTGTTATCTTCCATCATATTGATGGCGTCGCTTAGTTATTGCTGTCCATGCTGCCGTAAAGAAGCGGAGATCTCAGACTGTGTCTGTCAGGCAATGTACCAGAAGAAATAAGTGGCAGGAAATATGGATATTCACCGGGTGCAAACTCCATCAACGTTGCAAGAAAAATCTAATTCTTAGCTTGATTACAGGCGGGAAAAGTGTGCATACGGAAATCCGAGAAATTTCCACTTGAAAAGGTATAGAGTAGTGTCACACTGTGCAATTTGTCAACTAAAGTCAAAACTTCATTAAAGAAAAAAGAAAAAAAAAAAAAAAAAGACAATTATTAATGACACTTGTAAATCATCCACTTCTGGCTTTGGCGAAAAAACAAAAAGAAAAAAAAAAACAAAAAAAACGAAGAAGCAATAATGTAAGCTTTCTCCAGCATCCAATTAAAGGGAATCTGTCACCAGATTTTTGCCACCTAATCTGAGAGCAGCATACTGTAGAGACAGAGACCCTGATTCCAGTGATGTGTCACTTACTGGGCTGCTTAGTGTAGTTTTGATAAAATCGCTGATTAATCAGCAGTAGATTATCATCAGAGGACTACTTGGTGTGCTGCAGGTAGTCCAGCATATTCATGAGCTCTGTATAAGTTTTAGATCTGCAGCAGAAAAAACATTGATTTTATTAAAATGACAGCAAACAGCTCAGTAAGTGACAAAAAACAATGGGGAGTAAACTCTCAATTCCAGCTCACCAGTTAAATGGAAGTCCAGGTAGATGGTGCACGGAAGAAAATCTTGGCCACGACACTAGGAAAACGAAAAAGTTCATCACGACACCCAAAATATAAAACTTCTTCTTTATTAACACGTTAAAAAGGTTAAAAACCTGGACGTCCAGGTTTTTAACATGTATTAATAAAGAAGACAATGTTTTATATTTTGGGTGTCGTGCTGGACTTTTTCGTTTTTCCTAGCTCAGTAAGTGACACATCACTGAAATCAGGGTCTCTGTCTTTACGTTATGCTGCTCTCAAATGGGGGAGCAAAACCTGGTGACAGATTCCCTTTAAAATCACTTAAAAGAGGCTCCCTTTAACGTGACCTCCAGGTCACAACAAAAATATAACAATAAGTTCCATTATGTGTACGTTGTGCAATGCCCAGGTTGATTTTCAATTATAGGGGGAATGGTCTTAGACCACTTTATGTAATATGTACAGTAGTAGTGCTCTGTAGTTTGACTTGTATAAGGTTATGCGCACACGTTGAGTTTTTGGTGCAGAAATTTCTGCATGCCTTGAAAAGCTGCAGCATAAAAAATACATGCGTTTTTGGTGCAGATTCCCACCACTCATTAGTAATCTGCAGCAAAAATGCTGAAATAATTGACGTGCTGCAGAAATCAGCAAGGAATAACAATAAGCAACGTGTGCTGGAGACTGCAGGATTCTCATTCACTTTGGGAAACCCTATAGATTTTGTGACAAAACTGCACAGAAAAAAAAATGCAACATCTATGCACACTTTGCAGATACACACGTGGTCATAATTTTTGGTACCCTCGTTTAATGAAACACAATGGTCATAGAAATAACCTTAATCTGACAAAAGTAATAATAAATTAAAAAAAATCTATGAAAATGAACAAATGAAAGTCAGACATTGCTTTTCTGCTTCCAGAGAATTTAAAAATATATAAAAAATAAAACTTATAAAATAGGCCTGGCCAGAATTGATGGCGCCCTCCTCCTCCTCCTCAACTTAATATTTTGTTGCACAACCTTTCGAGGCAATCACTGCAATAGAACAATTTCTGTAACTGTCTATGAGACTTCTGCATCTCTCGACAGGTATTTTGACTGCTCCTCAAAAGAAAACTGCTCCAGTTGTCTCGTGTGTGAAGGTTGCCTTTTCCAGACGGCATGTTTCAGCTCTTTCCAAAGATGCTCAATAGGACTTAGGTCAGGGCTCATAGAGGGACACTTCAGAATAGTCCAATGTTTTCCTCTTAGCCATTCTTGGGTGTTTTTAGCTGTGTGGTTTGGGTCATTATTCTGTTGCAAGGCCCATGACCTGCGACGGAGACCAAGCTTTCTGACACTGGGAAGCACCATTTCTCTCTAGAATCCCTTGATAGTCTTGAGATTTTATTTTACCCTGCACAGATTCAAGACACCCTGTGCCAGATGCAGCAAAGGAACCTCAGAACATTACTGAGCCTCCTCCATGTTTCACAGTAGGGACAGTGTTCTTTTCTTGATATGCTTCATTTTTCCGTCTGTGAACATAGAGCTGATGTGCCTTTCTAAAAAAGTTCCATTTTTGTCTCATCTGTCCATAGGACATTCTCTCAGAAGCTCTGTGGCTTGTCAACATGTAGTTTAGCAAATTCTAGTCTGGCTTTTTTTATGTTTTGTTTTTTTTTCTGACAATTGTGTCCTTCTTGGTCATCCCCCATGAAGTCCACTTTGTCTCAAACAAGGACGGATGGTGCGATCTGACACTGATACTCCTTGAACTTGAAGTTCACCTTTAATCTCTTTAGAAGTTTTCCAGGGCTCTTTTTTACCATTCGGATTATCCGTCTTTTTGAATTGTCATCAATTTTCCTCCTGCGGCCACAAGCAGGGAGGTTGGCTACAGTCCCATGGATCTTAAACGTCTGAATAATATGTGCAACTGTAGTCACAGGAACATCAAGCTGCTTGAAGATGGTTTTATAACATGTTTGTCTATAAAAAAAAAAAAAATCCTAATCTCCTGAGACAACTCTTTCCTTCGCTTCCTCTGGTTCATGTTGAGTATGGTACACACCATATCACCAAACAGCACAGCGAGTATCTGTAGCCCTATATACAGGCCCACTGACTGATTACTAGATTGTAGTTACCTGTGATGCTAATTAGTGGCCACACCTTGATGTAACATGTCCCCTTTGTCCCATTTTCAGGGGTACCATCATTTGTGTCCAGGCCTATCTCATGAGTTTAAATTTTTTTTAAAATTCTGTGGAAGCATGCTTGAAAAGCAATGTCTGACTTTCATTTGTTCATTTACATAGATTTTGTATTTATTATTACTTTTGTCAGATTCAAGTTATTTCTGTGACCATTGTGGGTTCTTCTTTCATTAAACGAGGGGTACCAACAATTTTGAGTTGTGTTTTTGCAGCAAATTTCACCCGTACTAATGAATTGGCACAAAAAACTAAAAAGCCGCAAAAATGAGCCTATTTTACACAGCGTTTCCATGCCAAGAGATGCAGAAATTTCTGCACCAATTAAAGGGAATCTGTCACCAGGTTCACATTCACCTGTTTTGATGAATACAGACCTGCGCTGTGAGCGAATGAGCAATTGCAGGTAGAGTAGCTAAGTCCAATGTTCTGCGGCACAGGGTGCATCACGCCTACACCGAGAGCCGCCGTGTCTCTGTGATCATCAGGAACAGCCAGCAGAATGCAATCCCTCCACAAGCCATTGTGCGGCCTTTATTCTCCAAAGGGCTGGAAATAGAGGAGCATAATAGCTGTCTAGCAGTGAATAACAGCCAGTGATGGGAAAGATCCATTGTCTCCGTTTTACAGGATAGAAATCTCCTCCTCGGTGATTACATATGTACCCGCTCATACAGAGGATGAAGCATTTCAGTCATCATGACATCTGACATAACAAAAGGATAACGCACGGATGACACATACATTAAATGGCACTGATCAAGATCATGCCTTTGTTGCAGAAAAATAAAACTTTTTTCAAAAATGATTTGTGGTACATAGGGATAAACAACCGCAAGCAGAAATCACTTCCATAAAGAGGTTCTGCAGCAGTTCTGGGAAACAATCTCTCTCTGAAGCCACTGTAGAGTTAATGAATGAATATAACTGCATATACATGTAATAAGAAATACAGCCACCATATATACTGCTTTATACAGGTCTAATAAACCTCGTTATCATGGCTGTCCCTGGTGGCAAAGGCCAGTAAGTGTTCAATGTCTCCATCCCCGGTAGCCTTCCATAATAAAGAGGTTTTTGTCATTGTGTACTAGAAGAGTGAAGGGTGATTGTCAGCAGGCCTGGTGGTCTAGGGCAGAAAAGGGATCCCCAATTCTAGTGCTTATCTCATTTCTTGATGCTGTAAGGTAACCTCAGTGACAGGCTGTTCATACACTGATAAGTGCAGAGAAATATGGAAGCAAAAAATGGTGCACGACAAACCACACGATGACTCCTTCCGCACCATTATAGTCAGTGGTTCCGTCGGTGCATACATCCAAATCCCATTTTACAGGGAGTTTGAGTGGAAGCTCCGACAGGACCACTGAACGGGGAGAGGAACCCAATGTGAAAGCACCCTAGCACTGAAAAAGTATTGTTTGACGACGTCATTGTCGAAACGCGTGTCAGGGTGGGCACATTAGACAGGAATCCTACTGGATATTAAAGAGGTTGTTCATGACTTTAACACTGATGGCCTATCCTTAGGATAGGTCATCAATGTCTGATCGGCTGAGGTCCAACACCCGACACCAACCGCCGATTAGCTGTTTGCTCAGTGCCAGAGCTGCCCAGTCTTCTGATAGTGGACACGGGCAGCTACTGCACATCCGCCTCATATTGATTTGAATAGGAGGCAGATGTGCAGTACTCACCCATGGCCACTATCAGAAGACGGGGCAGCTCCGGAACTGAGCATTTCTGGCTATCTACTGCCACCGTCGGCACCGAGAACAGATGATTGGTGGGGGGGCTGAGCGTCAGACCCTGGAAGATCAAACATTGCTGACCTATCCTAGAGCTAGGCCATCAATGTCAAAGTAGTGGACAACCTCTAAGTATGTTTACTTATACTATCTTCTTTTGCATGTATTGGTTCTGACTACTGCTATTATAGGGTTAAACCTACCCGAGACTGGTATCCATTATACCTGTACTTGTCGCTCTGTAGGTTCATCACACTACTTTATTTGATTAATGAAGTATAATTGCTTTTATTTCATTATGGATTGTCATTTTTTTTCTGTGGCTTTTTATACGGATTTGTAGAGTGATCGAGGGCACAGTATGGCTGTGATTGAGCAGATTTACAATTGGTAAGGGAGAGCTCAGCGAGTCTGGGACAGAACCAACGTTCAAGGAGTCTAAGGCTGGCTTCACACATCTGACATTTGTGGTCCAAGTATGGTCTGCTGGGTGTGGAGCGGCTGCGGGTCCCCTGACCCAAATTCAACAGTGTCAAATTGGGGTCCATACACAGACTGAGAAGGAAACCAGCTTAACAATTAAATATAATAAAACAAAATTAACCTCCTAACAAATATATAGAGTATATGTCATGGAGCAAGACCGGGTGTGTGGCTCAGGCCCAGAAGATGGGCCCGCTTTACCGCTTTACACAGGTCAGATGCCGGCTGTTTATACAGTGTGTCCACCCATATCCTGTCCACCACGATTAACTTGAGAACGGCGGCAGCTATAGGCATAGAAGTGGTGTCTAGGTATAGTAAAGTAGCCATTCGCTACACAATGAAACCACCTATAGCAACACCTGGTGGAAAACAACGGTGTTAGCATTTTTATCTCGAAAACGGAACTAGAGAGAGAAAAAAAGTGAATTAAAATATTGTAGGGCATCATCAATTCAATCCGAATAGACACCTTGCATACAGAAATGCTATGATATGAAACCCATTAACCCCCCAAAACATTGAATGTTGGTCACGCATATAACGCTCATTTAACTTTGATGCTCAAAGTGGCCACCGTCAGCTACAATGCACATCTGGACTCTGGACAGCATACTGTATCTTGCTGCACGTTGTGCAATATGGTAGGTGACACGTGTGCACAAGCATCTGTGATACGTCGTCGTAGGTCCTGCAATGTTGGTGGAGGGGTCGCATACACCTGCTGTTTGATGTGACCTCACAGAAAGAAGTCCATTGGGGTCAGGTCAGGTGAGCGTGGAGGCCACTCCATGCAGCCACCATACCCAATGACTTGTAGGAATATCTCCATGAGGTATCGCTTCACGTCCGCAGCCTTGTGAGTTTTACACGTTCTAATCATAGCATTTCTGTATGCAAGGTGTCGATTCGTATTGAATTGATGATGCCCTACAACTTTGTAATTCACTTTTTTTCTCAATCTCATTCCATTTTTGAGATAAAAATGCTAACTCCGTTGTTTTACACCAGGTGGCGCTATAGGTGGTTTCATTGCGTAGCACATGGCTACTTTACAATACCTAGACACCACTTTATGCCTATAGCTGCCGCCGTTCTCAAGTTAATGGCGGTGGACAGGATATGGGTGGACACACTGTATAGTTTGCATCTGCCTCTAAAAGCAGCAGTCATTGTTAGCACTGACTGCTGTCAGTCCTTCATGGGAAGAAGTTAGATTTTTATTTCTGCACAATTAATGTTCTATCAACTTTAAATAGATATGAAAATAAGGACACTTCAGTGCCCCCTTGTTGTGGCAAATGGTTTTTGCGCACGGTTACACCCTCAGATCTGCATACCCAGCACTGCCCCCGATATTGTTCCACAGCGGTGGCTCTCTTATAGCCTGCGCTCCGCTCCCTAAACTGAAATCCCTGTTCCTGCACGTGGGAACTGACACCAGAGAACAGCGGCTTGCTCACCGGGTCCGGGTAGGCACACACTGTGTGGGTGCGAGTGTGCTCTGATCTCCGGCTCCTCTATGAAACTGCTTGTTACACTTCGGGGTATAGCGAGCTGTGGCCACAAATTGATAGGTGCCAGAGATCAGACCGTGCCTGCCTCGACACTGAGCACTGCTGGTCTCCTCCTGTGTCAGTACGCACACGGAGGAACAGGGATTTGGTTTTCAGGAGCGCTGGCAGTGAAAAAGTCATCGCTGTCAATCAAGTTCAGGGACAGGACTAGATATTCAGTTTGGAGGGCACATTGGTGCACAGAGCCATTGGCCACTCCAAGGGCGCAATGATGTACCCTCATTTGAATATAGATTAACAGTGAATTTAACAGCAAACATGAATATTTAGTAGCTGAATTTGCATTTTGAGGGGTGACAGACTCCCTTTAAAGAGAACCTGTCAGAAGGATTTAGCACTATACAGTAAAGCCATGGCCATAATGACGCAGTGATGCTGATTAAGTGGATATCTGCAGTGAAGAAATCCGATCTTTGGTTGCGGGATAATCTATCTCTAAAGTTTTGATGATGATATCCTTTCATCGCTTGTGCACTGGGGCATGACTGGGGAGGGGGGTAAGGCCGGCTTCTCCGCACCTCCGACTGCCTCCTCTGTTTCTTCTACAGGTCCTCCGATTCAGTGACCTGCAACATTTTTGAAATTCTGCACCACTGCCATGATTGCAGTGGGCAGCAAGTGCGCAGTACGATTCTGCGGGTGATCTACAGGTCTTCAATAAAATGGTGCCGGTGCAGCGCTTGTGCAGACTGAGATTTATGCTCAATGACTTCTTTATTAAGCCAAAATCCTGATCTGCGCATGCGTTGCCACCGGTGTCATTTTATTGGACCGTGCACAGTGTGATTCTACAGACTACCTTCAATAAAATGGCGCCAGATGCGGCGCATGTGCAGATAGAGATTTCAGCATGAAGAGGTCATCGAGCTGAAATCTCGATCGGCGCATGCACCGTATCCGGCGCCATTTTAATTGCAGACCTACAGACCGCCCGTAGATTCACATTGCGCATGCGCTGCCCACTTCAATCATGGTGGCAGCAGCAATGAATTTTAATTAGAAGACAGGTCACTGAATAATCAGTGACCTGTAGAAGAAACGTAAGGCAGGTGGGGAAGACGACGACCACCCCCAAGTCCCGCCCCAATACATGGGTGACGTCATATGAAAACTTTAGAGAAAGTTTATTATTCAGTGATCAAAGATCTGATTTCTTCACTGCAGGTATCCATTTAATCAGCATCACATCACCATTGTGGCCATGTACTTACTTTCTAGTGCTAAATCCTGCTGACAGGTTCTCTTTAAGGGGTTAAATCTGTGCCTTTCTTCATTTACATGCCAGAAACAAATGATAAGAGAACATGAAGTGACTGCTGCACTCATCATGGACTTCTACAGAACTACTTTTATAGGAATTGTATCAGTAATACATTTGGTTCTCGACCATCCTGCTTGTTTTTACTCTGATCCAGGCTGGATGCTACAGGGCATAACATACTACAACATGCAGGTACCAAAACCAATGTCAGCACCCTACAATATCCAGAGGTCCGATCTTCCCCGAAACAGGTTACAACAAATCACATGCCACATTAAATTACATAGACAGATTGCAGATTGGAGAAAGCTTCATACTTTACAGCTTTATGTGAAAGGCTGGTTTATAAATAAATCAGCGTCCTACACGCTCTGATGAGAGAAAAATCCTTTACAACGTCCATTTATGTGATTTTATCAATGTCTTATGCATGACAAACATCAAAAGGGGCCAAACACTTCTGAGGCATGGAGCAAAATTTCAATAAGTTTCATTTTATATATACAGATACAAAAGGTAACCACTTGCTTCATTGTTACTGTAAAAACATTAAAAGCACCCAACCAGCTATGAGGGTGCAAGGTCTAGCAATATCTGTATACAAGCCCAACAATGCATTACATGGCTTTGCATTGGACTCCGAGATACAGCAGGTGAAAAAAGTTTTGAACACGTCATTTCTAAAAGTGCTATTGACATGAATTTCTCACTAGATGTCAGTAACAACCCATCCAATCCACAAACCTCCATAAATTTAGTGATGTGTAATAATGAGAAATTACACCGAGAAAAAGTATTCAATACGCTTACTGAAATTTTCTTAACACTTTGCACAAAACCTTTTGTTGGTGACGACAGCTTCAAGACGCCTCCTATGTAGAGAAACTAGTGGCATGCATTGCTTAGGTGTGATATTGGCCCTTTCTTAATAAGAAACACTCTTGAAATCCTAAAAGGTTCTGTGGGCTCCTATGAACTCTGAGCTTTAGTTTTTTCCATACATTTTCTATTGGATCCAGCGCTGGTGATTGCTGGGCCATTTTTAGCAGCTTTATTTTCTCTCTCTGAAACCAATTGAGAGTTTCCTTGGCTCTGTGTTTAGCATAATTGTCTTGCTGAAATGTCCACCCTTGTTTCATCATCATCATCCTGGTAGATGGCAGCGATTATCAAGCATGTACATTTGTCCAGTCATCCTTCCTTCAAATTATATGGACTTTGCCGATGCCGGATGTTGAAAAACAGCCCCACACCATGATGTTCCACTCCAAACATCACTGTTGGTATGGTGTTTTTGGAGTGATATGTAGTGCCTTTTGGCCTCCAAACATTGTGTGTATTATTGTATTTGCACCCAAAGAGGTAAATTTTGGTCTAATGTGATCAAACTATATTCTCCCAGTATTCAACAGCCTTGTCTAAGTATTGTTGAGCAAACTGAAAACACATTTGAACATGCTTTTTGTTCAGCAACAGAGTTTTGTGTGATAAGTGTGCAAACAAGCCATGGAAGTTGAGTGCATTACTTATTGTTTTATTTAAAACAATTGTACCTGCTGATTCCATGTTCTCTGTAGCTCTCCACAGCTGGTTCTTGGCTCTTGGTCAACTGTTCTGATTATTCTGTTCACTCCTCTGTCTGAAATCTTACGGGGAGCACCTAGTCATGGCCGGTTTATGGTGAAATTATGTTCTGGCCACTTCTGGATTTTTGCCCCACCAATTCTCACTGAAACCTTCAATAGTTTAGCAATTCTTCTGTAAACAACGCCTTCAGTATGTTTTTCAACAAATTGGGTACAAAGGTCTTAAGGCAGCTCATTGGTTTAACCCATCATGAGATGTTTCTTGTGTGGCACTTTGGTAATAAGACACCTTTTTATAGGCCATCCATTCAACAAGCTAAGATTTTTCAATAAGCGGCAGGATTGTTTTTTAATTGTTGATAGATTTCAACTTTTATTATGACGACTTTCCATGGCTTTTTGCACCTCATGTTGAATACTCTTTTCCTCACGTCTTCTCATTATTTCACATCAGAAAATTTATAGATATCTATGGTTTGATTTCTTTGCCTGAATGGATTTAATGGATTGTTACTGACATCTGGTGAGAAATTCATGTCAATAGCATCTTTAGAAATATAATTATTTAGAAAAGGTGGAGTGTTCAATACTAATTTCACCTGCTGTATATATTCATTCTCTTCCACAGCAGCGATATGGACAATCATGATGATTTCCATAGTTTATAGGAATATTTAAAAGAATTATCTTAGGATAGGTCATCAATTTAAGATCTGTGAGAGTCGGACACCTACCAGCCGGTCAATCAGATCTGTGCGATGGCTGCCAGATGTACATAATGTAGAAAGCCAGAAGACCATGCTTAAGTAGACCCTCTGGTACTGCAGCTCAGATTCCATTCATTCCAATAGGATCAAAGCTGCAGTTACAGAGAACAACCACTATGCAGTGTATGGAGCTGTAGTGTATGGGCTGAATGGACCATGTACCATTTACATGGTGTCCAATGCATCAGGTACCAGCTGATCGTGGGTATGAGGCTTCCACCCATCTAATATTGATGACCAATTGTAATAAAGGACAAGAGGGAGTTGCTGGAATGTATTTTTTTTCTCTTTTAAAAGGGGAATATATCATGAGAAGGCCCTATTTATGATCGTTGCTTCATTGCGAGAGCCCCTTCTCAGATTGAAGCAGGCAAGAGATCAGCAAGATCCCTTGGGTTGGGCCCTAGAAAACCTTCGGTAATGAGCTAGACAACCAAACATTTTCCATGCAGGAATAAAAGGAAAACAAAAGGGCGATAGGAAAAAAAACAATAGAATCAGCAGAGAAATGAGGTGAAAATGCGAAAAAAGTGGAGTAGATTGGAGAAATGTTAGGCAGGGATCGAAGCCATGCATTGTTGGATACGAAGAGAGGGAAAGGGGTAAATAAATTGATTGAATCATTGTGAGGAAGAGGAGACATGGACGACCGAAAAGCGTTGATGAGAGGAGAAATGCCACAGAGGCAGGGATAAGCGCAGAGGGAACCAGTGTTAATTTTTGTAAAGAAGGATAGCATGGAGTGCAAGTAGTCCGTGTTAGAGACAAGGAAATTGATGACAAACAATGGGAGAAGTCGGGTGACAGACTATAGCTGATGACTCCACGTGAATATTTTGACCAGGTAATATAGTGAAGAATAATAATATTTAAATATTTCATAGATATTCACCACCACGCTTTCACATTCAATAACCTTTTTTTTTTCTACACACCTCAATGTGTTACTACTCCACGTCTTAAACACATCTATTCTCCACCACTTTTTTTGTGCTCTCACGCATAAAACCTCTTCTCGCAATAAAACACTTTTTTTCAGTTCATCGTGGTCTTTTGACACCATTTCACTTCCTCTCACAGATTTCACAATCATTATTTTTTTCTATTTTTTTTTATATGTTTAATTTTCTAGATCATTTTCAATATTCATTTCTTCACTACATTAGATAGTCAAAATATTCACTTGCAGTCATCGGCTATAATGGAATTGTCTCTCATTGTTTATTTTATCCCTGGTCTCTTGCACTGACTACTTGCACGCCATGCTATCCTTCTCTACAAAACTCACCGTTGCCATCTTTGGTTCTCCCTGCTTCGGTGGTATATCTTTTCACCTCTCATTCCCACTTTTCGGTTGTCCATTCTTCCTTTTCATGGATCAATTTATTTACCCCCTTCCCTCTCTCTGTTTCCGACATTGCATGGTTCTGTCCACGTCTAACACTTCCTGAATCTACTCCTTTTTTTCCTATTTATACTTCATTAATCCACTGATTTTATTGTTTCTTTCCCATCGTCCTTTTGTTTTCCTGTTTTCTTATTTTTAGCTCATTTATCTGCTGATTGTCTTTTCTTTCCCATCGCCCTCGTTTTTCTCCCCCCCCCTCGTAATTTTTCTATCTCCTTTGCAATCTCAACAGTTTTCTTAATTCTATCCTTCTATCCCTTCCCCTCACCCTCCATTAATTCCTCCCTCTTTTCCATTTTTTTTAGAACGTTTTCTTCCTTATCACTTACACTTCCAGCCTTTATAAACTCCCTGCCCTTGAACACTTGTTATGCAAATGTCTTTTTACTCTAAAAAGATCCTAGTCCAGGGTTGAAACGCGTTATGGAAATAAACCGCTGAGTTCACCTTGGTCCTGATGATTCCTTAAGCAGACAGATCTACTTCCCTACACCTCAAGTCGATCTCATAGGGGTTACACCTATACAAATAGTTGGACTTACTTTGACAATGGTGTTATCAGTTGCATCTTGAAAGGTCATTTGTCACATTATATAGTGGATATATCACTGTACGTCGATATTGCAAAACATTCTGTATTCCATTAGCAACTCTTTGCTTTGAGCAGGATATCTCCTCTACATGTTCTACAGTCTAATTTGTGTTGTGTTGCGCCTTTGTCCCTTTTTGTCCATTATACCATTTTACTTCATGCAATAAAGATTGTTTTATTCTAGGACTTTTTTTATTGTTCTTAATTTTAGCGATTAGTCTGGTGTATATATAGTATATGGCGCACATCTACACTTCAAATCTTTCCCTAACATATTAGTCTATAACCTTGTGGACGTGAACACATCTATTCTTCAGTTTATCCCTTGCTTTTTCCTGCGCACTGCCTTATATCCTAGCCATTTGGATGAATGGTTGGATAACGCACAAAAGATATTGTTCTACCAGAGCAATAAATTATTTAGTTACTGTCACTCAGCCCTTACGTATAGCGTGGGGCTCAGGGGGTGAGCACAAAACAAAAAGGGGCAATAACAGTAAAGGGGCCATTTCAATTCAATAACCTCAAAATTTACAATTTCACCTACTTTGGAAGTACAAATGGTCCCATTGAACTCTTGGACCCCCAAGCGGCGACACAGGTTGCACCAATGATATATCTGCGCCCCTTGGTGAGCACATCCCTCTAAGACCCACAAATGGCTTATTTTTTGCGGTAAGTCCAAGCAAAGAAAACATGAGAGCGGCACTCACCGTAGCGTAAAATCCAACTTAATTAGAAAAGGTGCATAAACCATGAGGGTCCATGAGTGCGCTGATACCCCACATGTAGCCAGAAACCTCTGTTTGAACAAATCGGAGGACTCGGAACAGAAGGAGCAATATTTGAATCTTGGAAAGCAAATTTGGCTTAAATAGATTGCAGGTACCATGTTCCATTAGCAGGACCGCTACGGTACCTAAAAAGCAGAAATCCCCCACAAGTGATCCCATTTTGGAAACTAGACCCCTCAAGGATTTTATCTAGGGATATAGTGAGCATTTTGAACCCACAGATACTTTACAGAATTTGATAACATTAAGCCGTCATAATGAAAAAGTCACAGGTTGCACCAATGATATGTCCGCCCCTCGGTGAGCACATTCCTCTAAGACCCACATATGCCTTATTTTTTGCAGTAAGTCCAAGCAAAGAAGACATGAAAGCGGCACTCACCGTAGCATAAAATCCAACTTTATTAGAAAAGGTGCATAATCCATGCGGGTCAGAGTCCGGATGGAAGCACCCAGGACGACGACTGTCTTTTGCACAAACCGAAAAGCGCTTCTACGGGTCCTTCTATGGGTCGTTCTCCTGGGTATCTCCATCCAGCCTCAGACCCGCATGGTTTATGCACCTTTGCTAATAAATAAAGTTGGATTTTACGCTATGGTGAGTGCCGCTTGCTCTCATTTCTTCTTCGCATGGGCTTACCTCTGGACTTGACCCGTCGAGAGTGAGCATCACCATTCAGTGTCATCTAGAAGTTTGTCTTCTTCCATTTGTTTGCAGCGCACGACCAGGCAAACCGATGGTGTGTGACTGCACTTGTCTTTCCTATCTTATTTTTTGTTTGTTTTACTTGTTTTAATTTCACATATTTTCGTTTCCATGCTTGCCACAGACTTATACACAATAGACTGCTATATTGACTGGGACAGAGTCAGCAGAGTCATATCAGAAGATTTAATAACTTGCAGAATTGTACTGAAGACATCTACAACATCTTCAAGGCGCTGGCAGATGAGAGGAATGTCGTCTGGACTTTCCATTGGTGGCCTTAAGAGTTTATTGGTAAAAAAGTTCTATTTGCTCTTAATGAGGAAAGGATTACACAACAAACAAAATACAGCCGCAGATCTTCCTAATCTAGAGTAAAATTCAGAAAAGAAATATTTAGTTAAATCTATTTTTAAGGCTGGGGCTGTTTACTGGTAAGATTGTTGTTTGCATGATCTACAACTGGAGTTGCTCTTTAAGCATGCAAGCTATTTGGTTGTATATGTAAGATGCAGTGATTTACTTAGTATGTTCCTAATTTGTTTTTCCTTTTGGGGACACGCAGCGAGGATCGTACTGTAAACAATGATTCATCCAGATCTGGAAATTTCTGAAACTTTATTAAACTAATAAGTAATTAGAAAATTAAATTTTAAAATAAAGAAATATAAGTAATGCTTGCTGCATCCTTTTGCCTTTGGTCTCCTTCCCCCAATTAGTCATTTATTTATTTTTATTATTAATAATCTCTAATGAGATCTGTTATTTAGAAGCCGCTCCAATGAGATAAATCATTAACATTCTTCATCCATATGAAGGAAATAAAGCCCGGACAAGATGATGGCGGATAATACAGCTGATTTATTACACCGCGGGCTGCTTCTCTGTGACAGGCCAAGACAAACACAAGGCACCGAGACGACTTCTGTTATTCTTTCACTGTTACATTCTTAAATATTTGGTAAAATTTTGCATGCCTCCCCGGCTATCTGCAATAAATATTTATGTATTGTCGCTATACACCGTGTGTGTTCGGAGATTTCGTGTATGTATAGATAAACGAACAGATAAAAGAACATGTGGATATTTAACATAAAAGTAACTCGTAGACCGGACACAGTGCATGGCTGCCGAGAGGCTTACATAATGGGCTGTGTGTAATAGAAGTCTTACAAAAAGTGATCTTATTGCCCCTTAGTAACCAGACAGCAGCTCCGATTATGGAATCTGCCCTGGAGAACAAGTATAGATAGATGGGATGGACAGGGACACGGCCACTTTTTCTGTAAGATTGCTACAATATGTCAGGCAGTTTATATTTTAATCCCTTCACGATATCCATCATACATGAATGGCGCAAGTCAAAAGCGGGTGTATGGAGCGGGCTCACGGAGGGCAGACGGAGAGGGGGCCGGCGGCGGGCAGACGGAGGGCGGGCCGGCGGAGGGCAGACGGAGAGCTGGCCGGCGGAGGGCAGACGGAGAGCTGGCCGGCGGAGGGCAGGCGGAGAGCTGGCCGGCGGAGGGCTCGCGGAGAGCTGGCCGGCGGAGGGCTCGCGGAGAGCTGGCCGGCGGAGGGCTCGCGGAGAGCTGGCCGGCGGAGGGCTCGCGGAGAGCTGGCCGGCGGAGGGCTCGCGGAGAGCTGGCCGGCGGAGGGCTCGCGGAGAGCTGGCCGGCGGAGGGCTCGCGGAGAGCTGGCTTGCGGAGGGCTGGCTCGCGGAGGGCTGGCTCGCGGAGGGCTCACGGAGAGCTGGCTCGCGGAGGGCTCACGGAGAGCTGGCTCGCGGAGGGCTCACGGAGAGCTGGCTCGCGGAGGGCTCACGGAGAGCTGGCTCGCGGAAGGCGAACGGAGAGCTGGCTCGCGGAAGGCGAACGGAGAGCTGGCTCGCGGAGGGCGAACGGAGAGCTGGCTCGCGGAGGGCGAACGGAGAGCTGGCTCGCGGAGGGCGAACGGAGAGCTGGCTCGCGGAGGGCGAACGGAGAGCTGGCTCGCGGAGGGCGAACAAAGAGCTGGCTCGCAGAGGGCGAACAAAGAGCTGGCTCGCGGAGGGCGAACAAAGAGCTGGCTCGCGGAGGGCGAACAAAGAGCTGGCTCGCGGAGGGCGAACAAAGAGCTGGCTCGCGGAGGGCGAACAAAGAGCTGGCTCGCGGAGGTCAAATTAAGTGGGGCCCCCCCCATACCCAGCAGGTAATGGTTGTGTATTACAGCTAGGACCTGCCTCTAACAATCTGTTTCTCCCACAATTGTTAACCTGTTAAATCCTGCTGTAAAGCTCACAGCAGGATTTTACACGGGGCAGCATGGAGGAACACCATTTTAAGCACCCATAGGCACATCCATGATGTAATTGTAGGTCGCCGATAAGTTATGATGGCAGAGGGTCTGCTGAAAACCTCTGTGCTGGTTATAGCTGCGCTTCTCTGAAACCTGCCTGTGGCCGAGCTTCAAAAGGAGACTGAATTTTACTATATACAGCAATGCAGGGGCACAAGCGATCCTACAATCGTAGGTTATAGAGTCCTAAAGAGATTAAAAACAGTGAAAAGAAAAAAAAAAGTTAAAAAAATCTGAAAAAATTAACACAAGTTCAAATCACTACCTTTTGCCTAATTGAAAATAATAAAAATACGTGTGGTATCAGTGTATTGTGAACAGTATGATCCATCAAAACATAAAAATAATTAACACAATCAGTAAACACAAAAAATTCAAGAATGCTGAAATTAGTCTCTGCAATATCACAAAAAATGATGTAACAAGAGATCAAAACATATCTAGCCAAAAAACGTAATCAATACAAACGTGGTCTCACCCTGTAAAAAAAAACAACAAAAACAACACATGGCTCCATCAACTGAACAATTAAAAAGCTTTACAGGTATTGCCAAATGGTAACCACAAAAATATATTTTTTGTAAACTTCAGAATATTTTTTCCACCAGTAAAACAAGAAAGAAAACTGGTTAACGTCAATCGTACTGAGAAATATATTGTGAGGTCATTTTTACCCAACAATGAACATTGTAACAAAAAAAAAAAAAATTTAGAATCTTGTTTTTTTTCTCCACATTTTTAAATTTTCCCAGTTCAACAGTGCACTATGTAGTAAAATTAATGCTGTCATTCAAAAGTATATCTTGCCCTGCAAAAAAAACAAAAAAACCCCTTATATTTCTAAGTAGAAACAAAAGTAAAATAAGTTATAATTCTGGGAAGAAGTTAAGAAAAAAAAAATGCAAAAACAAAAATTGGCAGCATCAAAGGGGTTAAAGGCCAGCTATTAAGTCTCGTATGCTGATTACACAGCATGATGATTGCACAGGTGTGCCTTAGGCTGGCCACAATAAAAGGCCACACTAAACTGTACAGTTTTATCACACAGCACAATGCCAGAGATGTTGCAAGTTTTGAGGGAGTGTGCAATTGGCATGCTGGCTGCAGGAATGGCCACCAGAGCTGTTGCCCGAGGATTGAATATTCATTTCTCTACCATAAGCCTTCTCCAGAGGAGTTTCAGAAAATTTGGCAGTACATCCAACCGGCCTCACAACCGCAGAACATGGGTAGCCACAGCAGCCCAGGACCTCAACATCTCCACCTCCAAGATTGTCTGAAACCAGCCACCAGAACAACTGCTGCAACAATCAGTGCATAACCAAAGAATTTCGGTCAAACTGTCTCAATAAAGCCTCAGTTCCACTTGCGTTTTACACAGATCGGGACAATCCGATAAAACATCGGATTGCTCTCACTCTAGAGTAAAACCATGGGGGCAGTGTCCACCTCTGTGATTTCTCATGCCATAGCGGCATGCGGAATTAATCTCAGCATGCTGCGTTTGGCAGCGAGTCTCAGCTCACGCACCCCCATACAAGCCTATGGGAGCACATGAAACATCGCACTGCACTCGCATGTCATCAGAGTGCAGTGTGATATACGCAGAGACAGACAGAGGAGAAAAGGGAGAAAGTGCTCCCTCCCTCTTCTCCGCAGCTGTGATCTGATCGCAAGGTCACATCACACTCGCATGAGCCTCGGCTGACGCTCACAGCAGGGGGTCATTAGCATATCGCAAGTGGAACCGTACACCCTAAAGCTGATCACCATGCTCATCATCCTAATCTCCGCCTGACTGCAGTTCCTCATTGTAACTGACTTGAGTGGGCAAATGCTCCTATTCAATGGTGTTTCGCACATAGGAGAGGTGTTCTTTTTACAATTCCCGATTTTCACTGCACAGGGCCGATGGCAGACTAGCAAATGGTGGTTACACCAGATACTGACTGGTTTGCTGACCCCCCCCCCCCCCAGACACCACCAATAATGTAAAACTGCCTTTTATTGTGGCCAGCCTAAGGCATAGCTGTGCAACACACACTTTTTTTTCTCCCTTGCACTGAAGCAACCACTGGGAGGTCAATGAAGCAGAAGTAGGTGGCACAAGGTGGAGAATGGAGTTTGTGAGGGAGAGGGTTTAGGCTACTTTCACACATCCGGATTTTTGCTCTGCGGCACAATACGGCGTTCTGCAGAAAAACCGCAACCGGCTTTTGTAACGCCGGTTGCGGGTTTTTTTGCATAGACTTACATTAGTGCCGTATTGTGCCGCAGGGGCTTGCGTTCGGTCCGGTTTTGGCCGCATGCGGCAGATTTAGCCGATGCCGCGGCCGGATCGAACGTTCCCTGCAACGTTTTTTGCTCCGGCAAAAAACACCGCATCGCGCCGCATCCAGCCGCTGCGGCGCATTTTTCAATGCATACCTATGGAGGCCGGATGCGGCGCGATGCGGAAAAAACCGCATCCGGTCGCCGCATGCGGTTTTTTCCACTGCGCATGCTCAGTAGCATGCCGCAACCGGAAAAAAACGGACGGGCCGCATGTAAAAACTTATGCAAAGGATGCGGTGTTTTCGCCGCATCCGTTGCATAGTTTTCACAGCCGGATTGAGCCGCAGGGCTCAAACCGGATGTGTGAAAGTAGCCTTAGAAGTGCTCTGATCATACCCAAAGTATTTTAAAGATTTATTTTTTTCATATAGTCCCTTTCTGTATGTCTTTGGAGTGTGAGAGGAAACTGGAGAACCCGGAGGAAACCCACACAAACACGGGGAGAACATACAAACTCCTTGCAGATGGTGTCCTTGGTGGGATTTGAACCCAGGACCCCAGCGCTGCAAGACTGCAGTGCTAACCACTGAGCCACCGTGCTGCCCTACTTCAGCCTCATTTGCATAAACTAACAATGTTTTGTTCTGTATGTAATTGAGCAATGGATAACTTAAAAGGAATTGTGACAACACACTTTAAAGGAAATCTGTCAACAGATTTTTGCTACCTCATCTGGGAGCAGCATAATGTAGGAAAAAAATGCAGAATTCAGGGATGTATCACTTAGATTACTGGCTGCAGCCGTTCTGACACAATGAGAATGTTTAGATTTAGACGTGTAGCTGAGCCCAGAGAGCTGTCCCTCCCACACCAGGATCTCTATAGAGATTGTACATAGACAGTGAGGTGCCAATCAGAGGAGGGGATGTGCCAGACTGCTGTGCTCATGATATTGCAGTCTGAGCAATGAAGTCCTGCTGCTTAAGCAAACATCTATATATATAATTGCCTTATTCGGTCTGTCTGTCTGTCTTGCTCCAAAACTCTGTCCTTACCGTGACAAGCGTCTTATTGGCCGCTCGCCTCGGCTCCGCCCCCCACGGATTGGCCGCTCGCCCAGGCTCCGCCCCCCACACGGATTGGCCTCTCGCCCCGGCCCCCTGCACGCATTGGCAACTCTGCTACGCCCCGCCCCCCTCACGCATTGCACGCTCGCTCTGGCCCCGCCCCCCGCACGCATTCCCCGAACCGACACGGAGCCCCGACTCCCAGGTGAGTGCTGTACCCCCAGGAGCCCACACCAGCGTACGCCGGCAACCCAGCCGACACATACCCTCGCATTGCTGGGGTTGCCGGCGTACGCTGGTGTGGCCTCCCGTGCGTGCGTGCGGGGTACGCTGGTAACCATGGTACACATCGGGTAATATTGTGTAGCATGGTTACCAGCGTATGCCGGCTCCCTGCCCATTCAGATCATTGGTCTCCCGCTGTCACACGCTGATGCGTACTGCACAGCAGGAGACCAACAAGTGACCCAGCACTGTCTCTTTGAATACTTACCTGATGTCTACCATGCTTACTAGCATACCCCCGACTCCCGACACACGTACGCTGATAATGATACACATCAGGTAACTATGGAAACCGCTTTGCATAGTTGCCCCTTCGGTCACGCCCCCCGCTTGGCCACACACCCCCACACTCTGCCCCCTCGGCCACGCCCCCCCACTCTGCCCCCTCGGCCACGCCCCCACGCTCTGCCCCCCTCGACCACGCCCCCACACGCTCAGCCACGCCCCCACACGCTCGGCCACATCTGCCCCGCTCGGCCACGCCCCCCCACACATTGGGCACCTATACACCTCCCCCAGGACTACTCCACCTATCAGACACCTCTCCTCCAGGACTACTCCTATTATCCTCCTCTCCCCCAGGACTACTCCTCCTATTATTCCTCCTTTCACTCCAGGACTACTCCTCCTATTATACTCCTCTACCTCCAGGACTACTCCTCCTATTATACTCCTCACCTCCAGAACTACTCCTCCTATTATCCTCCTCTCTCCCCAGGACTACTCCTATTATTATCCTGCTCTCCCCCCAGGACTACTCCTATTATACTCCTCACCTCCAGGACTACTCCTCCTATTATCCTCCTCTCCCCCCAGGACTCCTCCTCTTTATTATCCTCCTCTTCCCCCAGTACTCCTCCACCTATTATCCTGCTCTCCCCCCAGGACTACTTCTATTATACTCCTCTCACCCCAGGACTACTCCTCCTATTATCCTCCTTTCTCCCCAGGACTACTCCTCCTATCATCCTCCTCTCCCCCCAGGACTACTCCTCCTATTATCCTCCTCTCCCCCCAGGACTACTCCACCTATTATCCTCCTCTCCCCCCAGGACTACTCCTCCTATTATACTCCTCTCACCCCAGGACTACTCCTCCTATTATCCTCCTTTCTCCCCAGGACTACTCCTCCTATCATCCTCCTCTCCCCCCAGGACTACTCCTCCTATTATCCTCCTCTCCCCCCAGGACTACTCCACCTATTATCCTCCTCTCCCCCCAGGACTACTCCTCCTATTATACTCCTCTCCCCCCAGGACTACTTCTATTATCCTCCTCTCCCCCTAGGACTCCTCCTCCTATTATCCTCCTTTCTCCCCAGGACTACTCCTCCTATTATACTCCTCTCCCCCCAGGACGACTACTCCTATTATACTCCTCTCCCCCCAGGACTACTGCTCCTATTATCCTCCTCTCCCCCCAGGACTACTTCTATTATACTCCTCTCACCCCAGGACTACTCCTCCTATTATCCTGCTCTCCCCCCAGGACTACTTCTATTATACTCCTCTCACCCCAGGACTACTCCTCCTATTATCCTCCTTTCTCCCCAGGACTACTCCTCCTATCATCCTCCTCTCCCCCCAGGACTACTCCTCCTATTATCCTCCTCTCCCCCCAGGACTACTCCACCTATTATCCTCCTCTCCCCCCAGGACTACTCCTCCTATTATACTCCTCTCCCCCCAGGACTACTTCTATTATCCTCCTCTCCCCCTAGGACTCCTCCTCCTCCTATTATCCTCCTTTCTCCCCAGGACTACTCCTCCTATTATACTCCTCTCCCCCCAGGACGACTACTCCTATTATACTCCTCTCCCCCCAGGACTACTGCTCCTATTATCCTCCTCTCCCCCCAGGACTACTCCCCCTATTATCCTCCTCTCCCCCCAGGACTACTCCTCCTATTATCCTGCCCTCCCCCCAGGACTACTCCTCCTATTATACTCCTCTCCCCCCAGGACTACTCCTCCTATTATACTCCTCTCCCCCCAGGACGACTACTCCTATTATCCTCCTCTCCCCCCAGGACTACTGCTCCTATTATACTCCTCACCTCCAGGACTACTCCTCCTATTATACTACTCTCCCCCCAGGACTACTCCTCCTATTATACTCCTCTCCCCCCAGGACTACTCCCCCTATTATCCTCCTCTCCCCCCAGGACTACTCCTCCTATTATACTACTCTCCCCCCAGGACTACTCCTCCTATTATACTCCTCTCCCCCCAGGACTACTCCTCCTATTATACTCCTCTCCCCCCAGGACTACTCCTCCTATTATACTCCTCTCCCCCCAGGACGACTACTCCTATTATACTCCTCTCCCCCCAGGACTACTGCTCCTATTATCCTCCTCTCCCCCCAGGACTACTCCCCCTATTATCCTCCTCTCCCCCCAGGACTACTCCTCCTATTATCCTGCCCTCCCCCCAGGACTACTCCTCCTATTATACTCCTCTCCCCCCAGGACTACTCCTCCTATTATACTCCTCTCCCCCCAGGACGACTACTCCTATTATCCTCCTCTCCCCCCAGGACTACTGCTCCTATTATACTCCTCACCTCCAGGACTACTCCTCCTATTATACTACTCTCCCCCCAGGACTACTCCTCCTATTATACTCCTCTCCCCCCAGGACTACTCCCCCTATTATCCTCCTCTCCCCCCAGGACTACTCCTCCTATTATACTACTCTCCCCCCAGGACTACTCCTCCTATTATACTCCTCTCCCCCCAGGACTACTCCTCCTATTATACTCCTCTCCCCCCAGGACTACTCCTCCTATTATACTCCTCTCCCCCCAGGACTACTCTTCCTATTATACTCCTCTCCCCCCAGGACTACTCCTCCTATTATCCTCCTCTCCCCCAGGACTACTCCCCCTATTATCCTCCTCTCCCCCCAGGACTACTCCACTTATTATCCTCCTCTCCCCCCAGGACTACTCCCCCTATTATCCTCCTCTCCCCCCAGGACTACTGCTCCTATTATCCTCCTCTCCCCCCAGGACTACTCCCCCTATTGTACTCCTCTCCCCCCAGGACTACTCCCCCTATTACACTCCTCTCCCCCCAGGACTACTCCCCCTATTATCCTCCTCTCCCCCAGGACTACTCCCCCTATTATCCTCCTCTCCCCCCAGGACTATTGCTCCTATTATCCTCCTCTCCCCCAGGACTATTCCTCCTATTATCCTCCTCTCCCCCCAGGACTATTCCTCCTATTATCCTCCTCTCCCTCCAGGACTACTCCTCCAACACACACACACACACACACACACACACACACACACACAAAACATACCTCCCCCCAAAACACACACACACCCCCACACAAACCGTGCAACACATACAGCACCACAAACACACACACAATGCTGCAGACACACAGCGCTCCACAAACACCACAACACACACAACGCAACACACAGCACCACACACACACAGCGCTCTACAAACAACGTAACACACAAACAACACCGCTCTCACACACCCCCACACCCAGACAACACCCAGAACATTTACAGCGCACTACAGACAACACATATATATATATATATATATATATATATATATATATATATATATATATATATATATATATATATATATATATATATCTATATCTATATCTATATATATAGAACAAAAATCATACATTAACTACACAATACGTAAATTCTAGAATACCCGAGGCATTAGAATTGGGCCACCTTCTAGTCTCTATATATATAATTGCCTTATTCTGTCTTGTCTGTCTTGCTCCAAAATTGTGTCCTAAGTCTATGTGCCCACGGGGACAGTGTCCTGCGGATATATCCGCAAGACATTCCGCAGGTGCTCCCAAGAAACAGCACCACAACTTTTGTCGGTTTCCATGCTGCGGAATGTCCTGCGGATATGCTGCGGGCATTCTGCACTGAGGATAGAGTACCATGGCTTCGGCACTGCATCCTCAATGCAGAACAAGTGCTGAGTGATCGGGGGAGTTCATACTTGCCTCCATCATGCAGCACCTCGCTTTCCGGCAGCCGGGTCACTCTCTCAGCGTCTGCAGAAGAAGGTGGGCGGGCCTGAACTAGCTCCGGCTGTCACATGACCGGAGCTCGTGCAGGCTCCGCCCACCTCTTCCTTCCTGTACCTGGATTCACCACGCTCCTAGACACCAGACGGAGAAAGTGACTCCGGTGAGGCAGGTAAGTATATGGGACCCTGCAGAGAAATCCGCAACAATAATTGACATGCTGCAGATTTTTCCGCACGGAAATCCGCACGATTTCCGCTGCGGAAAAATCCGCAGCGTGGGCACAGCATTTCCCAAATGCCATAGAAATGGCTGGGGAGTAGCTGTGCTGCAGATTTCTGGAAAATCCGCGGCTTTTCCGCGAGAAATCCGCGGCAAAATCCGTGCATTTTCCGCAGCGTGGGCACATAGCCTTAGGCCCTGTGCGCACTGGAAAATGGAATTTTCTCAAAAAAATTCCGCAGGTATTCAAAGATTACCGCACCCGCGGTATAAAACCGCGGCAAAACGCACCCAAAAACCGCATGCAGTTTGCTGCGGTTTTACCGTGGTATTGTTTGCGGTATTGCCGCGGTTTTGCCGCATGCGGGTTGGTATGTGCTTTATTGCATTCAATGCAATAAAGCACATTGAAGGAAAAATAAAAAAAAAAAGTCATTTCATTCTGAGATAGAGAAATAGACAGAAGAATAGATAGAAGAATAGATAGACAGAGGGATAGATAGAAGGATAGATAGAATAGACAGAGTCCCTGTGAGCACACTCTGCATTTCTCACGGTCGGCAGTGAGTTCACATTACCGGACATGGGAAATGCCCTGTGGTTACCTCTGCTGTCTCGCTGCGAGGCTGCATTCAGCAGTGTCTGTGTCATGCAAGCATCGCAGGACGCCAGAGCTGTGGATTACGTCGGAGCTTTGTTTCGGGGGGATAATAAAAGGGGTGAACGAGGCTTGTTTGTGTTTTATTTAAAATAAAGGCTTTTTCTGTGTGTTTTTTCACTTTCCTTACGGGTTGATCATGTCAGCTGTCTCATAGACGCTGCCATGATCAAGCCTGGAGTTAATGGCGGTGATCCGCCACCATTAACTCCTTGTATTACCCTGACTGCCACTGCTACACAGCAGCAAGAAGAGCCGGGGACACTCCGGTAGTGCCGCATAATGCATGCGACAGTGCCGGGGCAGCTGCGGCTGATATTCTCGGCTGCGGGAGGTGGGAGGGAGGCGGGGGACATTAACCCTGCCCTTCTCCCTCCCCAGCCTGAGAATACCGGGCCGCCGCTGTGTGCTTACCTCGGCTGGAAGGTAAATATACAGCGGTGCCCACGTGCTTTGTTTTCTATATTTCCGTTTGCTTTCTATGTGTGTTCTATGTGTCTGTGTCTGTGATCTATGTCTGTGATGTCTGTGTGTGTCTGTGATCTGTGTTTACTCTCTCCTCCGCTTCCTCTTCCTGTAATGACATCACTTCCCTGCAAAACCGCAGGCAGCGATGTACATTACCGCAGGTAAACCGCGAAATACCGCAGGGAATAACGCAGGAAAATGCAATGAACCGCACAGAATTTGCTGCCTGCGTTATTCCCTGCGGGATTTCACGATTACATTGGAGTCAATGGAGTGAAATCCCGCAGTGACGTGCGGAAAAGAATTGACATGCAATTGTTTTTGCTGCGGGAATCCCACAGCCAAACATGCAGCTGTCAAAATCCGCCTAGTGCGCACAGGATTTTTTTTCCCCATAGGTTTTGCTGGTGATTCACTGCAGAGATGTTATGAACATTTTCTGCAGCGAAACATGCAGCAAATCCGCGGCAAAATCCGGTAAGTGCGCACAGGGCCTTACAGTGACAACCGTCGGATTGGCCGCTGGGCTCGGCCTGCCCCGCCCCCCCACGGATTGGCCGCTGGGCTCGGCCTGCCCCGCCCCGCCCCCACGGATTGGCCGCTCGGCTTGGCCCCGCTCCCCCACACGGATTGGCCGCTCGGCTCGGCCTCCCCCCAAAACACACACGCACCCCACAGCCACACCCACACAAACCGCGCAACACACACAGCCCCACACACACACACAATGCTGCAGACACACAGCGCTCCACATACAATGCAACACACAAAACACCACTCTCACCCCACAAATATCACAAATCATACATTAACTACACAATACGTAAATTCTAGAATACCCAATGCGTAGAATCGGGCCACCTTCTAGTAGCAAATAAACACTCAGGCATCCCTGAATTCTCTTTTAACCCTTGCAGCTTGCTGTCGTCATTTTACATAGCAAAAACCTACTGGCAGATTTCCTAAAATTTAATTTTTAGCAAGTCTCCATAGCATATGGCAGAGTCCCCCAACTCCTGTCCTCATGGCCACCAACAGTGCATGTTTTCAGGGTTTCCTCAGCATTGCACATGTTTTGGAATCATCCCCTGCACAGATGATTAAATTATCACCTGTGCAATAAGGAAATCCTGAAAACACGCACTGGTATATGGGATAAGTTAGTAGTCAGACGAATGTGGCCCCCACTGACCACTACGGGGTGTCTGTATGGAGTGTACACCTCGGCTCCATTCATTGTGTATAGGACTGCCACATTTAATGCTAGGCTCTCTTGCATCCTCGACCTCGGTTTCATTCAGAGGGGCTTCTACAGACCCTTGTTTGGGTTGTTTGCGGTTCCCAGCAGCAGTAAGTGATCGATAAGTTATATCCTATAAATAGGGAATAACATACAGATCTCATACAACCCCTTTAACTGTTCTATCCAAACAATGAGATATTTATTCTGTCTCCTGTACTACAACAGGCAAGAAAACAAAGTGAGAGGTGGTCTCACCCAGAGGAGCGGGGGCAGCAGCTCCTGACAGCTGGGGGCATATGCTGTAGACACATTACGGATGATATGCAGCCATGGAAAAAGGCATTACATAGCTGTCAGACGTGAAGGACTTGTCAATGACAGGCCGCCACACCGCTTAATAATAAGTAAGCCGCCCCTTTTCCAAGATAAATATACACAGGAGAGACTACATTATATCGGAATCTTTTTCGTTTAGGAAGCGGCCGCCTGCCGGGAGGTTAGAGGACTAACAGTCAATGGGGAAACCCTGTATGATGTGCGGCAGTCTGGGCCCCATATACTGTGCTGCCTGTATACAGCGATATTACACTACGCACTTCACATTGCTCATAGTCTTATTTTGATAACACAAATTTTCTCAAAAAAATGTGTTATGTTCCCCTGCACCACCCAAAAAACCAGTCATTATGTAACGAAAGGCGGCCACATATTAAATGTAGGGTGACCAAGCGCATACTGGCTTTCAATATGCCTGATCCTTTGCGCTCACAATATACAAGGCACTGGCAGGGAAGTTTGACCATGGTTTGTGTCCCTCTATACTGAAGACGCATGCTCAGCCAACTGTGCAGGAGTATGGGGATCAGAGCAGTGTTGTAGACCGGCAGCCATCTAACGTACTCAAGCCTGGGCAGGAAAGAGCTCATTATGGAGGAAATTGTCTTATGTGTAGTGATGAGGGAGCATGACATTACCATGCTCGGGTGCTCCATGCGAGCCTCCAACTGCGTGTTCTGAGTACAGAGCATGGTAGTGCCCGCTCATCACTAGTTACAAGTACCAAGCACCCGAGCATGGTAGTGCCCGCTCATCACTAGTTAAAAGTACCGAGCCTCATCACTAGTTACGAGTACTGAGCACCCTAGCATGGTAGTGCCCGCTCATCACTAGTTACGAGTACTGAGCACCCTAGCATGGTAGTGCTCGCTCATCACTAGTTACCAGTACTGAGCACCCTAGCATGGTAGTGTTCACTCATCACTAGTTACGAGTACTGAGCACCTGAGCATGGTAGTGCCAAGCACCCGAGCATAGTAGTGCTCGCTCATCACTAGTTACCAGTACTGAGCACCCGAGCATGGTAGTGCCCGCTCATCACTAGGTACAAGTACCGAGCACCCGAGCATGGTAGTGCCCGCTCATCACTAGTTACGAGTACTGACCCCCTGAACATGGTACTGCTCCCTCATCACTAGTAATGTGAAATTACCATGTGTCATTAAGGGAATCTGTCAAGGTTTTAATAAATCATCTGAGAGCAACATGATGTAAGTAGGAGCAAAGGCCCCGATTCCAGCAATGCATCCCTTACTGGGCTGCTTACTCTACTTTGGATAAAAAACACTTATTTGCTGCAGATGTAGTAGTTCTCTGAATTCAGAGCGCTGTATAGTCCCACCCACACCCCTGATTGATAGCTTTCTGTGCACGCTGTGCATAAGCAGAAAGCTGCCAATCAGTGGTGGGGGTGGAGTTTTCTAGAGCTCATGAATATAGAGGACTACATGACTTCCCTCTCCTCTAATACGGATGGAATCAGACATCCAGAGGAAGTGATAAGGCAGCTGCAGCTCTCACTTATTCCGGTTGTCTTGTTCTCTTCAGCTGAATGGCTGAAGGGATCGCGTGACAACATCATGTAAACCTCGGGAACGCCAAGGTCAAAATTGCTGGATCGGCTCTGGCACTAGAGTTCAGAAAAGGTGTTACTCTGTGGTGGTGGGGGAACATGGAGATGGAGAAGGGGTTGTCTAAGTAGTGGACAATCCCTTTAATACCTAATATGTTTTGAGCATGTTTTCTGTGCGCAGGGTAATTCAGATTTATTTTCTGCTTTTATTCCCCTGATGATTTGTGGCTAGTTCAGGGAAACACGATGGGGCACAGTTTCAAAACAAAATTGATATGGTATAGTGGGAGTTTAAGACACGGCGGGGTCCGCTGGATCAGGTTACTGTGTCTCACAAACTGTGAATAATAGAGTCAGTCTGTCTAGAGGAAACCGTGCAACTATACCACTAGGATTACCCGTCCTCAGGACAGGTCATCGATATCAGATCACCCCCAACTATCAGCTGTCTGCACTACACAAGGCATACAGTCCCAGCAGTGCCCTGGACACATGACAACTGTATATTACCAGCTAAAAATAAGACGCCCAGCAAGTAGATAGGACCAGGGTCACACTGGCAGGTTTTACAGTATGTAGTTTTGCTCTCCAATTGATCTATATCGACTAACCCATTCATATCTGCATGATATGCACTTTTTTTTTTTTTTTTACACTTTTTTTAAGAGCCTTAACTTTATTTTTCTGGTTGACAAAGCCATTTAGAGATTTGTTCTTTTGTGAGACGAGCTGTAGTTACATTATGTTGTAAATAATAATAAAAAATAAAAAAAAGGAAAAACATTAATTTGGTGTAAAGTTGTAAAAAATTAAACCCCTCCTCAATTTACACTTTTTTTTTTTTTAGTTGTGTTTATTATGCGGTAAAAATCAACTATCAACTGGTAAGATGGTTCCTTATGTCCGTATACAAGTGCACCTCAATAAATTAGAATATCCTCAAACAGTTAATTTATTTCAGTAATTCAATACAAAAAATTGGAAATGCATATATTATATAGAGTCATTACACACAGAGGGATCTATTTTGAGTTTTTATTTTTGTTAATGTTGAGGATTATATGAAAACCCAAAAGTCATTATCTCAAAAAATTAGAATAATTACCACAAAATACCTGCAAAGGCTTCCTAAGTGTTTAAAATGGTCCCTTAGTCTGGTTCAGTAGGCTGCACAATCATGGGGAACACTGCTGACTTGACAGATGATCAGAAGGCAGTCATTGACACACTCTACAAGGAGGGTAAGCCACAAAAGGTCATTACTAAAGAAGCTGGCTGTTCACAGAGTGCTCTATCCAAGCATATTAATGGAACGTTGAGTGAACGGAAAAAGTGTAGAAGAAAAAGGTGCACAAGCAACCGGGATAACCGCAGCCTTGATAGGATTAAGAAAAGGCCATTAAAAAATTTGCTGGAGATTCACAAGGAGTGGACGCTGCTGGAGTCAGTGCTTCAAGAACCACCACACACAGACGTATCCAGGACATGGGCTACAACTGTCGCGTTTCTTGTGTCAAGCCACTCATGACCAATAGACAATGCCAGAAGCGACTTACCTGGGCCAAGGAGAAAAAGAACTGGACTGTTGCTCAGTGATCTCTGTATTGTTTTCAGATGAAAGTAAATTTTGCATTTCATTTGGAAATCGCGGTCCCAGAGTCTGGAGGAAGAGTTGAGAGGCCACAACCCAAGCTGCTTGAGGTCTAGTGGGAAGTCTCCACAATCAGTGATGGTTTGGGGAGCCATGTCATCTGCTAGGGTAGGTCCACGGTGTTTTATCAAGACCAAAGTCAGTGCAGCCATCTACCAGGAAATTTTAGAGCACTTCATTCCGCATTGATGCAGTAATTCATGCAAAAAGAGCCTTGACCAAGTATTGAGGCAGTTACTGTACAGACTTTTCAGTAGGCGCCAACATTTCTGAGTGTAAAATCATTTTTTCAGTTGGTTTTATATAATATTCTAATTTTCTGAGATAATGCCTTTTGGGTTTTCATTGGCTATAAGCCATAATCATCAGCATTAACAGAAATAAACACTTGAAATAGATCCCGCTGTGTGTAATGACTCTATAATAAATGCGTTTCCTTTTTGTATAGAATTACTGAAATAAAATCCCTTTTTGAAGATATTCTAATTTATTGAGATGCACTTGTAATTACAATGATGCCAACATGTGTAAAGAGGTTTGTTGCTTTTTTAAATTGCAGTGAAAAATAAACTTTGCTGCCAGAACTTTATTTTTCCATCGATGGCGTGGTGCGATCACTTGTTTTTTTGCATAGCAAGCTGACTAAGATTTTGGGATACTAACAGGGATGATCGAATACCTCAAATATTCGGCTTCGCGAATATTTGCTGAATAGATCGCCGCTATTCAACTATTCGCGAATATTCGATGCGCAATGTAAGTCTATGGGAAACCCGAGTAACAACTATTCGGACCTATTCAGGCTTCCCATAGACTTACATTGCGCATTGAATATTCGCATAGAGGCGACCTATTCGTTGAATATTCGCGAAGCCGAATATTTGAGGTATTCGATCATCCCTAGATACTAATATGATTTTTTTTTTAATTTCCTTCTTTTGGGGAGGACGTACTGCACATGCAAAATAAAAAAACAGTGATCGGGTTGAGAATGTTATTTTGCTTTACGCCATTTAGTATACAGTTTTAATCATTTTATATAACTGCAAGAAAAAAAAAAAAAAAAACTTTTACAGCTGAGACATTCCTTTCTTCTTTATTTATCCATTTTAAAATAAGATATCGGAGCAGGAAACGCGTGGACATGCTATCCTGCTCCCTGGTATGTTATTTTAAAATGGATAAAGAAGAAATTAATTTTTATCAAAAAGGATTTCAGCCATAAAGTTTTTTCTTGGAGTTCTATATTACCTGGCCGACGGCTCGCTGCATCCAAACTGAATAGTGGGCTGGAATAATATCCTCATGGTGAGTGTATTTATATTTTGTGCGCTAAATTTTATATTTTGATAGCACAGACTTTAAATGGACACAGTGCTACTCAAAGTTTATTTTTTGTATTTTAATTTATTTTTACCGTGGCAAAAGAACGGTGATCTGAATTTCTAGGTTTCCCAATTGGACGTGAACCTGAAACCAATCTCATCGCTCGTTCTCCTATGAAGCCAACTTGGCAGCCATTGTGGCCTTCGGAAGGTTCCCAGATGCCATGGCAATCCATCCGCTCCCAGCAATCATGATGTTTGGGCGTGGGTCAATAGGCGCCCAAATTGGAGCACTCCTGGAACATATTTCTTAATGAGATTTTCCGATTTCTAGTCAATACCTATATTAAGCGTTTTCTGGGCCCCTGGGCATGATGCAACTGCAGATTGTTGAATCATGACAGTGTGCAATGCACACACAGTGGATTCTTCTGCGTTCTTAGTGGGCAGTCATATGACTGAAAGTACGTAATTTTTGATAATTTAAAGTGTACACATGTTAAATAGATCCTCATTTACTTCTCTCAATTACGGAAGAGAGTCTATTTGGCATGTGACCAGAAATATGCAAATCGCACATGGTCACACGGATGACCATTTGTGCGGGAAATACAGGGGAATCTAACAGTGTGCACATTGAGAAGTATGGCCACTTTACTTCTAGTTTCTTGACATTGTAGTCATTTTTAAAGGGGTTCCCAAGAGAGATGCGTGGACCTGTGGAAGTTCAGTTCGGCGGATGCAGCCGGGCTTTTGAAAAAGTTTGGTTTAGGACCCGCCAGCACCGGAGAATGAAGACGCCCATATGGCCCAACTCCACAGCAGCGACCGTTAGGGGAATATAATAAAGGGATTTTTTACGTTCTGCACAGCGGCCTGGGCTCTTATATACAGCAAGTTAGAATGCTGTATATAACAGCCCACTGGTGGTGGCCGCAGCTTATAGTCACTAAATCTGCTAACAGGTTCCCTTTAAGCCTGTGTTCAATACTAAAAAAAATCCTCGGGTCCGCTCATCTCTGGTTCCCAGTGATTTTTTTTAGCTATTTTTTTTCAAGAGAAATTCAGTAAAATATGGCTTTGGTACTTCATAATGAACAGATTACTAATAAAACTATCAGATGTTAGGAATTATGCTTTATCGTCATATCTCATATCCGAAAATGTAATTTGTCAGCACAGTTGTCACATTAGTTAAGATTTTAATTCAGGATAAGGGAAATCCATATTCCGGAGCTGTCCCATTAAGTCTTCGGAAGCTTAACCGGTGGCTGAATATACCAGGAGCCGTCGTGCAGAACACAACCAGTGGCTGAATATAACGGGAGCTGTCGTGCAGAACACAACCAGTGGCTGAATATACCAGGAGCTGTCGTGCAGAACACAACCAGTGGCTGAATATAACAGGAGCCATCGTGCAGAACACAACCAGTGGCTGAATATAACAGGAGCCATCGTGCAGAACACAGCCAGTGGCTGAATATAACAGGAGCCATCGTGCAGAACACAACCAGTGGCTGAATATAACAGGAGCCATCGTGCAGAACACAACCAGTGGCTGAATATAACAGGAGCCATCGTGCAGAACACAACCAGTGGCTGAATATAACAGGAGCCATCGTGCAGAACACAACCAGTGGCTGAATATAACAGGAGCCATCGTGCAGAACACAACCAGTGGCTGAATATACCAGGAGCTGTCGTGCAGAACACAACCAGTGGCTGAATATAACAGGAGCCATCGTGCAGAACACAACCAGTGGCTGAATATAACAGGAGCCATCGTGCAGAACACAGCCAGTGGCTGAATATAACAGGAGCCATCGTGCAGAACACAACCAGTGGCTGAATATAACAGGAGCCATCGTGCAGAACACAGCCAGTGGCTGAATATAACAGGAGCCATCGTGCAGAACACAACCAGTGACTGAATATAACAGGAGCCATCGTGCAGAACACAACCAGTGGCTGAATATAACAGGAGCCATCGTGCAGAACACAGCCAGTGGCTGAATATAACAGGAGCCATCGTGCAGAACACAACCAGTGGCTGAATATAACGGGAGCTGTCGTGCAGAACACAACCAGTGGCTGAATATACCAGGAGCCGTCGTGCAGAACACAACCAGTGGCTGAATATACCAGGAGCTGTCGTGCAGAACACAACCAGTGGCTGAATATAACGGGAGCTGTCGTGCAGAACACAACCAGTGGCTGAATATAACAGGAGCCGTCGTGCAGAACACAACCAGTGGCTGAATATAACAGGAGCCGTCGTGCAGAACACAGCCAGTGGCTGAATATAACAGGAGCCGTCGTGCAGAACACAGCCAGTGGCTGAATATAACGGGAGCCGTCGTGCAGAACACAACCAGTGGCTGAATATAACAGGAGCCATCGTGCAGAACACAACCAGTGGCTGAATATAACAGGAGCCATCGTGCAGAACACAACCAGTGGCTGAATATAACAGGAGCCATCGTGCAGAACACAACCAGTGGCTGAATATAACAGGAGCCGTCGTGCAGAACACAGCCAGTGGCTGAATATAACGGGAGCCGTCGTGCAGAACACAACCAGTGGCTGAATATACCAGGAGCCGTTGTGCAGAACACAACCAGTGGCTGAATATAACAGGAGCCATCGTGCAGAACACAACCAGTGGCTGAATATACCAGGAGCAGTCGTGCAGAACACAACCAGTGGCTGAATATAACAGGCGCCGTCGTGCAGAACACAACCGGTGGCTGAATATACCAGGAGCCGTCGTGCAGAACACAACCAGTGGCTGAATATAACAGGAGCCGTCGTGCAGAACACAACCGGTGGCTGAATATAACGGGAGCCGTCGTGCAGAACACAACCAGTGGCTGAATATAACGGGAGCCGTCGTGCAGAACACAACCAGTGGCTGAGCGTGAAGTTCGGAAACATCTGTTGCGCCAGAGGTTGTGGAGACCTGGCAGACTAACACAAGTGCTCACTGTGCCTTTATTTCTGGATTAAGCATTGCAATTTTGGCCTCAATACAATGCAGGATGTCTACTTTTCTTCACTTCTACAATACCTCAAGGCGTTTCAGGTGAGATTCTCGTAACAGATGCCATAATGGTAACCTTCAATACATAACACTCTATAAATTAGTAACAATGCAATGATGTTCATTGGAACACAAAGAACACACTGAAATATTGGAGGAACAAACGAGTACAAGGCCAATTTTCTAACAATGATTGGGAGAGAAGAAATTGGAATTTTGTAAGCTATCAAAGTGCAGCTGCCAGAACCTATAATATATACGGTACAACATATATAGATATATACTCAGAAAAGACATTCCGAAAACTAAAACAGGTGTTGAAAAGGAACCCAACAACCAGAAAGTCAGAAACCGAGACCTCTGGAAACCCTTCGCAGAACACACTCGTCCTGGCGTCATCGTCCTATGAACTGATCCAGGTTTGGACTTGCGGAAAAATGTGTTTTGTGTTATCACTGAAAGAGTCATTCCATGAAAAAGAAAAGGAAAAAAAAAAACATGTTCCCATACACCCTATAAATCCATCCACTGTGTATTGGAGGAGCTGGTAATTTCTGTTGTACAGCCAAAAAGTTCAAGAGACCAAGGGAAAGAAAAGCTGTATCCTATTCTGCTAATTACGGAAAACATAGAGGGGGCTTGGAATATATCTAACCAGAGAGACGGCCCGAGTATTCCAGAGGATCTGCTCATGGGATGGGAGCTCATTACTGAGTTTCTAAGAGCAAAACTTTGAACTTTGTACCAATCATTTGCAGAAATTACATCACTACAATAGTTCTTGAGAACATCTGGCCAGCGCCAAGGCTGGATACAAATCAAAAAAAGTCCGTGGAGCCTCTATTAGGAGTCTCATCACAGAAACTAGCCAGATATCCCTCCGGGAAGGACCCAGCCAAGGAGCGGCTCTTTTTAGGAGACCACCATAACCACCATATTAAGTGGCCCTTTTATTCAATATCCAACTCTTTGACAACTTTAAAGATATGACAAGGGAAATACCAAGGCCAGGTATCCATCCACAGACAGCAGTTTCGGGGTATTGCCCCTCATCAGTGTGGAGTAGGATTCTGGCTAGGTGGGAGCAATGCATAGTAGACCAACAAGACAAAACAATCACTGATCTCGGGAAGACCAGCCAGAGAAAACACTGCCGGCAGCCAGCAAAGGCGCTCAACACAGTGAAATCCTAGGTGCATTGCATTGAGGATCTGCTCATGGGATGGGAGCTCATTACTGAGTTTTTAAGAGCAAAACTTTGAACCTTGTACCAATCATTTGCAGAAATTACATCACTACAATAGTTCTTGAGAACATCTGGCCAGCGCCAAGGCTGGATACAAAGCTGCAGTCATGAAAATTTATGCAAGTATAAAAAAAAAAACAATTTGTACTGTGTGTACGGAGGGATACAATAATACAGGCCTAAGCGTACGAGCACACAGAGTCTTACTTGCGTTTTTGATGCTGCATATTTATTTTTTTATTGCTGCGTCAGAAACGCAGCATTTTACAGAGATCTACTGTCAATTGTGCTTTTTCACACTGTGTAAACTGACCTGCGGTGCGTTTTCCAATCCACAGCATGTCAATTTCTCTTGCGGGTACGCCAAGTCTTCGGTGTGGAATTTCCCCATAGACTTGCACTAGATGCGGGAATTCCACAAGTAAAACACCAACATGCATTTTTGGCGAGTTTACATGGCAGAAACATCAAAAAAGCATGTAATCTGCACCTAATGATGTTAATACCAGGAAGTTTCAAAAGCAGCTTTATTTAAAGGGAACCTGTCAGGTCCAATATGCACAGAAAATCATGAGCAGTTCTGGGTGCATATCGCTAATCCCTGCCTAACTGTCCCTGTATCTAGTAGCATAGATAAAGTATTCTAAAGGTCCTTTATGATATGCAAATGAGGCCAGGGACTAGTCTCAAGGGTGTTAGTGCCTGCGCTCATTCTGCCAAAGGGGTGTGCTAAGATGTTCTTCAATGCAGCGTCATCAGTGGTGTCACGTGTACCTGTGGCCGCTGTCATCACTGATCAGAAGTACACCCGCGTACTAGTACATCCGGCTTCATACTGCGCATGACCAGAAGTGCCGGGCATTCTGATTAGCGGTTCCTGTGGGTGTGCTAACAATCTAAGAGAGCGGTATGAGCGCAGGAATTAATGCCATGTGACTAGTCCCTGCGCTCATTAGCATACGATAAAAGAGATTTAGAAATGCTTTTTTCTAAAGATCCCTTTACCTATGCTACTAGATACAGGGACGGTTAGGCAGAGATTAGCAATATAAACCCAGAACTGCTCGTGGTTGTGGGTACATATTGCACTTGACAGGTTCACTTTTAAGGATGGAATTCCAAACAGAGACAAAAACTGCAAAAATACAACAAAAACACAATGCAAGTAAACTATGTGAGGAGATGGTGCAGAAATTTGGTAAAAAACTCATCAAATCCTGATTGTGGGAACGTAACCTAAAGGCCCAGTCACACACAACGACTTACCAGCGATCCCGAAAACGATGCGACCTGATAGGGATCGCTGGTAAGCCGCTGGGAGGTGGCAGGTGAGATGTCACACAGTCAGATCTTACCAACGACGCAGTAACGATGAGGGCCCTGTATAACGATCTCAGCAGTCACTGGGACCCTGTCACACAGTGTCACACACAGCGATGTATCCTGCCCAGCAGGACATCACCTTTGAAGAAAATGGCCTGGACCATTCTGCAACGACCGGCGACCTAACAGCAGGGGCCTGATCGCTGGTAGGTGTCACACATAACAAGATCGCTAACGGGATCGCTACTGCGTCACAGAAACCGTGCCTCAGCTGCGATCTCGCTAGCGATCTCGTTATGTGTGACGGTACCTTTATGCCGTGTGTGCACACAGTGTGTTTTGCTATGCAGATTTGGTTCATATTTTGATACATCTTTTTGCCTGCAAAGTCATTGAGAATTCTGAAGTGTTGTGCGCGTATTGCTTATTTTTTTTTCCTTGCAGATTTGGTGCAGAAAACAATCTGCAGCGTGTCAATTGTTGGTGCATTTTTTCCTGACTTTTTCAGCCCTTCCACTCATTTACCTCATTAAAAAAAAAAAAAAAAGTATATGGCACAAAAAAAGCATGCATTTTTTGGTGCCTTTTTCTGCCAGAAGGTGCAGATTTGATGCAGAACATTTCTGTACCAAATCTGCCATCTGCGCACATAGTCTAATTGTTCATGAAATAACCTGCAAGCTAGCGGTCTATTTTGATAAACCAGATAACTAGACTGATAAAATGATTTTTTGGTGATTTGACAGTAAGTCATGGGAAGCGGTGACCTCGGATCTTGTCCACTTTGGGTCAAGGGGTTCAGGATCTGCAGACACATTAGGTCCACATGATACTGGTAACCTATAATGAAGAGATGACTACATTGATCATGCAGCCAAACAAAAACTTCTCATATACCCTATAACTGGCTCCCCCACATGTGTAGAGCATACAACTTTCTAAGTCCCGATCCCCCCCATAAAAATATCAACTTGCCCGAGTGTGCACGAGTTCTCAATAAAATGAGTGGAATAAACGGCGTCTAGTAACACAGGCTTTATGGCCAATGTCAGCGCAGTAGTATACAAGAAAAAAGGAACAGCTCGCAGTTTAAGCAAAAATGAGTTTGGTGTCATCTGGTAACAGGAACTACAAAAAAATATACTAAAATGGAGAATAAAATGCTTATTACAAGGTAAACTGGAGGCTAATGAATCCCAGTGGGCACCCTTTGTTCTTACTCCAAGTATCCCCCATGGGTAGTTACCCTCGTGGGTCACACAGGCTTATTACTAGACAACGAGAAGCAATTCAGACCAGAAGACGATGTGCGGACCCGTACGTAATTGCTTTTGTCAAGGTTTGTGTATAGGTATGGACAGCTCAAATAGGGATCGGAGAAGAATTGCTGACAGATCTAAGTAACAAGGAAGGAAAAAAAAGCCTTGGAAACGTGCAAGATTGTATACAGGGGTAGCGAAGGTCTACTGATGCCATAAACTGTATGGTATGGACTCCATGAAGACAAAATTAAAGAGACAAATTGTGAAGGCTGCAGAAATTCAATGATTTAAAACGCAGAATAAACCATTTCCCAGGGGATATCTCCAGCCTATAATCTGATGCCACATATTAATTGTGGGGTTTTTCTCTTGGATTTTCATACACAACCGCATGTGTCCGCATGGTGTCGCGCTTCCATTGTAAATGAATGTAACTGTACTGCACGTGTGCCGGATCCGGCAAAATACCGGAGATGTGAAACCCACCTGAAGTATCCCTTTGAAAAGCGCTCTACCATCTCAGGGATTAAAACAGGGAAGCTAATTTATAGGGGTTATCTGGGACTTTGCTGATTTTTGTGAACGGCGGTGAGAAATTACCTTCAGTAGTGGGAGAGAAGCTCCGCGTCACTGACGAGTAGGTGCTCAAGGGTAAAAAATATACATATAGAAGAGATAACCCTGGCACACTACAACTCCCAAGAAAAGGCAAGATTAAGGTGATTAAGTATGCAAATTTCTTTTTATTGATCAGGTTCTTAATGTCTTTAAGCGTATATGCATTTGGTCCAAAAAACACTTGACGTTTCGGCCTCCGGCCTTCGTCACAATGGACTATTATCATGCAATATCAAATGTACGTAGACACTCGGCTAAGAGGCTGATAATTACAAAAATGGATGGAGTCTCATATGTATTTCACTGTGATAGCTTGCATACCATAAGGTAATACGGTATAATGCGTCAGGGGCACTAGTGCAGGCTCAAGGGCTCTATGTTGGTTAATATAGTCAAATGCGCTATGGAAGCCAGACCCATGAGTATGGTGCCATATAAGGCCAGCGTATACTAGGTCACATTAACATAAAGGATTAGCCATAGGATGGCGCTTGTTATTGGGTCCTAGTTCCACACATAGAAGGAACTGCTAGGCGGTGGTGGGATATGTAAGCTGAAACAGCTGGTGAGCAATCCAGCATATGCTAAGGCAGTAAGGCTATTCTATGAATGCTGCCGGGACTAAACCGCCGCTGGACAAGTGTTCTGTGTAAAGACTCCTGCACTGTGCAGGAGTCTTTACACAGAACACTTGTCCAGCGGCGGTTTGGTCCCGGCAGCATTCCCCTCCGGTTATACCGGCTTCACTCCTCCTCTTGTGCCTGACATCATAGAATAGCCTTACTGCCTTAGCATATGCTAGATTGCTCACCAACAAGCGCCATCCTATGGCTAATCCTTTATGTTAATGTGACCTAGTATACGGTGGCCTTATATGGCACCATACTCATGGGTCTGGCTTCCATAGCGCATTTGACCATTTTTGTAATTATCAGCCTCTTAGCCGAGTGTCTACGTACATTTGATATTGCATGATAATAGTCCATTGTGACGAAGGCCGGAGGCCGAAACGTCAAGTGTTTTTTGGACCAAATGCATATACGCTTAAAGACATTAAGAACCTGATCAATAAAAAGAAATTTGCATACGTAATCACCGCATCTTGCCTTTTCTTGGGAGTTGTAGTGTGCCGGGGTTATCTCTTCTATAAGAAATTACCTTCAGGTAGTCTCTACCAGTCTGTTTTACCCAGTAACGATCTCTCCCGACACCATTCCTGCCTGCATTGCTCTCACTTCCGGTAACGTTACATCAACAGAGCAGCCTTTTCTCTTCTGCTCTATTGACTGGGATTGACAGCCAGCTCCCCAATGCCCAGCTGCGGAGAGCCGGCTGAGAATCAGCAGTACGTGGACGATGATGCCCCATCGATCTGCTCTGTTGACGTGAAGGCAAAGGAAGCAGGAGAATCACCACCTGAGCCGACAGAGGTCGCCTCCGGCCAGAACAGGCAGCAACTACGTGCAGGTAAGTTCTTAGCCCCTTACGAAAAAATAGGCGAGGTCCCGGATAACGCATGGAAAACTAAAGTATGTTTAAAGTTGTAACTACTGATGAATGATCCCAAATACACAAAATCATTACAACCCTAAAGATGTGGTCTTCCAGGTTAAAAAGAACAATATTTTTTGAAAATTATATTTTGGGCAATTTTAACTATAAACTACATCTAAACTTCACTAATTGTGCCTATTTCTAGAAAAACCTGTTCAAGTGCAATACATAAAAGGTGTAAGAACATGAACACAACCCATTTTTTATATAAAGACGGTGGTATCAGGGTCAGGCCAGCAGGAAAGGGGGGGGGGGGGGGGGGGAAGCTGTAAGGGGCTTTTCCCACTGCGTTCTTCCCCGCATTCAGTGGTCCAGTTGAGGCTTACATCCAAACTCCGGGGAAAACAGGATTTGGATGTATGCGCCGGCGGGGGACATTCACTATAGTAGTGCAGGCTGAGTCACCGTGTGCTCTGTTGTGCACCATTATTGGGTCTATACGTCTACAGGAGGCGGACACCCAGGAGAGGAGTAGTAGACTGCGTCTGGGTGTCCGCATCCTATAGGTGTATATGCCTGAAAATGGTGCATGACAGAGCACACGGCGACACAGTCTGCACCATTATAGTCAGCGGCATCATCTGTGCATACATCCGAATCCCGTTTTACAAGAGTTTCAAACACAAACCACTACGGGATCACTGAATGGAGGACAAAAAAAAAAAGTGTGAAAGGGGCCTAACAAATATACACTGGCAATCAAAACTTTGCGAATATCAATAGTACAGTTATATAAGAAACTTTATAATGCAACTGATGAGAGAATTCTACTTCTTTCTCCACTCATGAGCCACTTCTGCCACACCCGTTTCAGTAATTCACAATTGCCTCTGAAAAAACACTCAAAACTTTCTCAAAGACAGACTGAAAACAGAGTGAGGTATCAGGATACACCTCTTATATGCCACACAGAGGAGAGGAAGGAGGGATAGTAAGGCTGCTTTCACACATCCGGTTTTTGCTGTGCGGCACAATCCGGCTCTTTGCAGAAAAAATGCAACAGTTTGGGGGTTTTTTTGCCGCCGGTTGCGTTTTTTCCGCATAGACTTTCATTAGTGCTGGATTGTGCCGCATGGACTTGCGTTCGGTCTGGTTTTTGCCGGATGCGGCATATTTAGCCCATGCGGCGGCCGGATGGAACATTGCCTGGCACGTTTTTTTGTCCGGCAAAAAAAAAAAACCGCATCGTGTTGCATCCGGCTGATGCGGCGCTTTTTCCAATACTTGCCTATGGATGCCGGATGCGGCGCGATGCGGCAAAAGCCGCATCCGGCCGCCGCATGCGTTTTTTTGCACTGTGCATGCTCAGTAGCGTGCCGCAACCGGCAAAAACCGGACGGGCCGCATGTAAAAAACTTATGCAACGGATGCGGTTTTGTCGCCGCATCCGTTGCATAGGTTTTAGAGCCGGATTGGCCGGCTCTGCTAAAACTGGATGTGTGAAAGCAGCCTAAGGAATATTCGGCACAGTGACTGATAAGGAAACATAGGCAGACTGAACTGCAGCCTCTAACAACTGTTGTAGCCTATTGCAGAGCTGGATTCACAGCAACAAAGCTCAGTGCTATCTGATATCGTTACCCATGGAGCTGTAGTTTCTCTCATGTGCTACAAAGAAAGTAAATGGGAAACAAAAGGCATCTAGTCTAAACCCACTAGATCAGAGACAATTGGGTGGGTGGTGGGGTAAAGCCTGCTGACAAATTTCCATTAAAGCATAAAATGCAAACTATCAGCCATAAAGAAAGACCAGATCACGTAATAACAAAGCCTCCAGTTTTCAGAGACAATTCCCAGCTGAGGACATGTTATTTGTGCAATCCGCAAGCAGAGAAATGGCAGCACTTCAATCTGAGCTATTCACGGATTGAGCTCTTCATCCCAAACTGAAATCGCTCCGCAGTACAAATGATAGGTTTTACACTCCGAGCGTGCGGATACAGGCGCTCACCCGCTCCGAAAATCCCGAAAAAAGATCTAGATTGTACTGACATTTATCCTATTAGAATTTACATTCCTGCTGTGCGTTATCGTCTTCTGGGTGCAGAAATCCATAATGTACACACTTTAAATGTCTTTTATTCAGTGTGAGTCTGAGAACCCAACATACTAGATATTGGCTTTAGGTCTCATTGACACAGTCAGGACATTAAAATGTTAATTTACGGTACTTAATAAAATAAGTTAAATTGTCACGGTTGTTTCAACAGTTGGATGAATATAAAATGTTAGTATATCGCCTATCAAACAAATTTGCTTCTTTCTCCTCCTATGAGCCACTTCTCCCCTTCCTCAACTCACCTTTCAATCTGGGGGAAAAAAAAAAAAAAAAAAAAAAAAAAGAGAACCAATCCATTTTGAACACTTTAATACAACCTGACAACTCTTTGTGATGGCAGTCTATGGAGGCTCCATGGAGGAGGAGGAGTGATGGCCACTCAGCACAGTGAGACAAGCAGACACAGGCAGATAATGTACTCCGGGGCTGGAGTCACATCCACACAGGTCAGTACTGCTGTGTAAATTCCTCCTAAAATGCTACTGATGCGCTCTCATGCCAAGGAATTTCTCATGCCCCATTGTACTGTGTATGGGAGACATCACAGCAGCTAGTCTCTGCTCACCAGCTCAGACAAAACTGAAAATTAAAGAAGCTTTGAAGGGGGAAAACTGGTGAAAATGGTCTCCAGCTTGTAAATGCCTTTTATTAGTGCAAAGAGTTGGTATACAAGAAAAAAAAAAGATAATATTAACTGATTTATATAGCGCTGTTAATTCCACAGCACTTTACGTAGATTGACAACACTGTCCCCATTGGGGCTCACAATATAGAGTCCCAATCAGTAGGGGGTATGGAAGGAAACTGGAAAACCCGGAGGAAACCCACACAAACACAGGGAGAACATACAAACTCCTTGCAGATGGTGTCCTTGCTGGGATTTGAAACCAGAACCCCAGCACTGCAAGACTGCAGTGCTAACCACTGAGCAACCATTCCGACGCTGACCAGTATAATAGGAACTAAAGCGGGCTTTACACACAGCGACATAGCTAGCGATGTCGCTGGTGAAAGCACCCGCCCCCGTCGGTTGTGCGTCACGGGAAAATCGCTGTCCGTGGTGCACAACATAGTTAGTCCCTGTCACACGTACTTACCTGCCGAGCAACGTCGCTGTGGCCGTCGAACCGCCTCCTTTCTAAGGGGGCGGTTCATTCGGCGTCACAGCAATGTCACTAGGCAGCCGCCCAATAGAAGCGGGGGGGCGGAGATGAGTGGCCGGAACATCCCGCCCACCTCCTTCCTTCCGCATAGCGGGCGGCCGCAGGCAAGGTGAGGTTCCTCGTTCCTGCAGTGTCACACATAGCGATGTGTGCTGCCGCCGGAACGGCAAACAACCTGCGTCCTGCAACAGCAACGATAAATCGGGATTAGAATGACCAAACAACGATTAGGTGAGTAATTTTGATCAACGGTCGTTCGTGTGTTTCACACGCAACAACGTCGCTAACGAGGCCGGATGTGCGTCACGAATTCAGTGACCCCAACGACATCTCATTAGCGATGTGTTGTGTGTAAAGCCCGCTTAAGAGTAGGTCTTGTTCTGATGGACTTGGACAGAAAAGTTTAGCCAGTCGCAACATGTGCCACAAATCCACCTGATTGCTGTGTGATCTCAATCTAAACAAGAGTTTTATCCAACACTTTGGGGTGGTGCGGGGCTTGCAATCCCTCCCCTTTATCTCAGACCGGACCCGGATTCTGCTCCGGCACACCTAGTCCATCCATTCAATGGTCGCATGTATGATGATCGGTGATAACCGCAGGTCATCGGGGCTTACAGAAGACAGACACATGGAAGTAAGCAGTTTACAGCTCCCACATTTGTTTGAAAAGGTATCATCTTCTTGACATGATCATATTAGAGGTTTAGGGCTGAAATAGAACGGGATTTTAAGAACAAGCGTATACATCTTGAAAGACAAAAGGAAGGAAAAATAAAAGAAATTTAAGAAACATTTCAATACCCCTCTTCTCCACTCTGCACCGCCTTCATAAAAGTGAGAACAAAAACAGATGAGTACATATCAAAATTACCCTATTTTTCGGACTATAAGACGCACCCTGGTTTTAGAGGAGGAAAATAAGCAAAAATATACCCTTTAAAAATCAGCCTTTATTCAATTTACGTTAAAAAATCACCCAATGTAAATCACAAAATATATATATACAAAAATAGAAGAAAAAGGGAGGAGGGTATAGTGCTCACCCTAAAAATGTCCCCTCCCTCCTGTCCTCTACCTACTGCGGAGGTCGGCACCCTAGGCCTGATACGAGTATGGCGCCCCCACTCAACGGCGGCTGTCCCTAAGGAAGCCCTATACGGCCCTTCCGACAGTTATGATATTAAAGGACAGATAGGTAGGGTATGCTTAATGTAGTGGACAGGATAAAAAAGACTCAAATACCCCTCAACTTATGCTGATAATAATTGTTGGATAGGAGCGAGTCCACAGTAGAGCACAATTGGGACCTTGTAACGTTCCCAGACCAGCAAGGGGTCAGACCATATAGATAAAGTGTCTGATACCCCAACAGGACTACCTCTGGTTGCTACCCCCTCTCTTTAATATTGATAGATATAGAAAAGAGGGCTACCACAACATTGGCAAAGGTGCTAATGCATAGAAGTGCAACAAAGTTAAAAGCAGCCTAGTTATTAACCTCTATTCTCTGTGTTGATAAGCACAAGCAAAAATTAGCAATCAATGGATAGAAGTGCCAAGTACATATGATTAAAGAGCCAACATGCTCTACAATCTAATGCACATAATCTCATTCACAATTTATATACTGAGGTACAGCTGTCCTTTAAAGTGCAAATGCTTATTAAATAGTATGCCAAAACAAAAGATGCAGTGGAGTTGATAGCAGCCAAACAAAAAGCGGTAGTTAATATCACTTATTGTATTGAGGTTGAGGTTGCCTCCTCCTCATCATGAAATCATGGCATCCTGTTGTTGCATGACTTAGTATCAAGCCTCCTGATGAACCGCTGACGGAGAAACGCGTTGAGGCAAATTTGAGGCATCATTGGGACGCACATATGACCTCAATACGATAAGTGATATTAACTACCGCTTTTTGTTTGGCTGCTATCAACTCCACTGCATCTTTTGTTTTGGCATACTATTTAATAAGCATTTGCACTTTAAAGGACAGCTGTACCTCAGTATATAAATTGTGAATGAGATTATGTGCATTAGATTGTAGAGCATGTTGGCTCTTTAATCATATGTACTTGGCACTTCTATCCATTGATTGCTAATTTTTGCTTGTGCTTA
>NW_027441818.1:85000-87500 GCF_048569485.1 Anomaloglossus baeobatrachus | reverse complement strand
TCTTGGTTACCCGATGTTTACCGTGGTTACCAGCGTCCGCAGAAGCCGGCTCCTACTGCCTGCACACGTAGCAGAGTACACATCGGGTAATAAACCCGATGTGTACTGTGGCTAGGGAGCCAGCGCTAAGCGGTGTGCGCTGGTAACCAAGGTAAATATCGGGTTGGTTACCCGATATTTACCTAAGTTACCAGGCGCAGCATTGCTTCCACGCGTGCTGCTGGCTGGGGGCTGGTCACTGGTTGCTGGTGAGATCTGCCTGTGTGACAGCTCACCAGCAACCCGTGTAGCGACGCTCCAATGATCCCTGCCAGGTCAGGTTGCTGGTGGGATCGCTGGAGTGTGACATCTTACCAGCGATCCCTATCAGGTTGGATCGCTGTTGGGATCGCTGATAAGTTGTTTAGTGTGACTGGGCCTTTATTGCTTAGACTACATTGTCATGTGCATGGCAGCCTCCACTGATTGACACCTCACTGTCAATGTACAATCTCTATAGAGATCCTGGTGTGGGCGGGGGCAGCTCTCTGGGCTCAGCTACATGACTAAATCTAAAAATTCTAATTGTGTCAGAACGGCTGCAGCCAGTAATCTAAGTGATACATCATCGGATTCAGGAGCTCTTTGCCTACATCTTGTTGCTCACAGATGAGGTAGCAAAAACCTGCTGACAGATTCTCTTTAGGCGTCTTTCACACGCACTTGCCTCCAGTACAGGTTTAGTAGTTTTCTCACGTACCGGAGACACGTACACACGTAGACCTAGGTATTCCTATGGTTTTGGACACACGTAAGTATTTTTGCATGGAACGTGTGTCCGTTCCGTACTTATGTGTGTCTGTGTTTTTCATGCCGACATGTCAGTTTTCTCTCCGGCATCACTGGTGTCACACGTAACGCAAATGGACCACACGGATGTGTTCCATGTGACACGCACCGGAGATAAGACACGTGTGTGTGAAAAAAAAACCCCAAACCTTTACTCACCTTCTCCTGCCCTCCTGTCTCTGCCGCTGCTGTCACTTGCTTCCGACCGCCGCTCATTATACTCATTGAATATTCACTTCACTGCGGCCAGAAGCTGCAGCAGCGGGGAGTCGGCAAAACCGGAGACCGAAGATCAGCACCACGGACAGCGACGCCAGGGACAGGTGAGCAGAAAGTTCCCGTTCTCCGTGTGTTATCACGGATAACACACGGAGAACACACGTAGCCCATAAACACGGGTCACGGAGGGCAAAACGCACCTCTGACACGTCCGTGAAAAACAGTGCGTGGTTTTTCACGGACATGTGAGAGAGGCCTTAAAGGAATCTTGGGACCTTATCACACTCAATATTCAGCATCCTTATAAAGTTGATTTGGAGATCCCAAAATGTATGGGCAAAAAAAACAACAAAACACACGGGCGACGTTAAAAGGCAAAGTCCGTAGAAAAGGACTAAAATGCCTGAGTGTGACAGGTACTAAAGGAACTGATCGGCACAGACAGGCGAGGAGCCTTGTTATTTGTCTTTTTTAATATACCGTAATTAGGTTACATTGACTTGTTCAGTGAACTGATGTAATTGAATATCTGATATATTTTTCAACAAAAGCACTGTGTCAAGACAACGGTATACGCAATAGACCAGAAAATAAAATCCGTGCAAAAAGCTTCATCCTTCTCATCTAGACATTTAAAGGCTAGTTTTCTCACAACACGGCAGTAGAAAAGAGGCTTTTTCACAATCTCAGCCAAGAAATTCACAGTATTGCACAGTCCTTATTGGGCACAAAACACACACAGACAGACCGGACCTTTCATGCACTCTACCGCAAGGTCCCCATTGCTAAACTGACGGTATCGGCCGCACATGGTCTGAGCGTTACTTCTGGGTCAGAAGAGCTCGTCGGGCACTCCGAGAAATACAGTCCACACTTGGCAAGTTGGCCACACTGGCCGTGATCAGATTTATTTGCTCCTTATGCAATGGAGTAGAAACAAGAATACAACCAAAAAGATGAATGCTAACTCAAGAGACCTGAGACTAAAGGCCCCTTTACACACTGCAACATCGCAAACGACATCGCTGTAACGTCACCGGTTTTGTGACGTAATAGCGACCTCCCCAGCGACATTGCAGTGTGTGACACGCATGAGCGACCTGGCCCCTGCTGTGAGGTCACTGATCGCTACAGGTCGTTCAGGACCATTCTTTGGTCCTTTGTTTCCCGCTGCGCAGCATGTATCGGTGTGTTTGACACCGTTACAACGACATTGTTAGCGACCCAGCCCATAGGCGTGCTAGCGTTCCCTTTCCAGCGAGGTCGCTCTGCAGGTCCGTATCGCTGCTGCGTCGTTGGCCAGATCTGCCTGTTTGACAGCTCACCAGAGACTTTCCAGCGATCCCGGCCAGGTCAAGATCACTGGTGGGATTGCTAGAAAGTCTCAGTGTGTAAAGGGGCCTTTAGGCACAACATCCCCAACAAAAAAGGAAACCAGGGGGGGCATTATCTA